>NC_056732.1:83106402-83136402 GCF_019279795.1 Protopterus annectens | reverse complement strand
TATTACTCCACTCAGCATTGTTTAGTACATATTTCCTCTCCCAATAGGCCATAACCAAATTAGCTACGGCCCCACCACAAGGGGAGCCCATAGCTACCCCTTGCTTTTGGATGTAAACTTCATTCTCAAACAAGAAAAAGTTTGATGACAAAATAATATCTAAGATTTCTGTGATGTTGTCTATCTCTTGGGGGGAAGCCCCTAATTCTATTAGGAGGAGTTCAATCCACTCACATGCTTCTAAGTGGGGTATAGATGTATATAAGTCTACAACATCTATTGTTAAGAAGTTGTTCCCTCTTATTTCCCCGAAGTTGTTGATGTCAGACAAGAAAGACCATGAATCTTTACAAATGGTAGACACTTGTTCGACGTATTTTTTAAGCAGGGAATCAATATACTTTGAACAAGGATATGTAACAGAATCCCGCCCGTCTATCAAGGCTCTCATTGGGGGATCCCCAAGGTTTTTGTGAACCTTGGGGATACCAAACATAATTGGAGTTCTAGGATATAGAATGTCAATATATTTATAAGTGTCCTGATCAATTCGACCATTAATGTAAAGATCACGGAAGTAGCCTCTAATTCTTTTTGAACTCATATTTAGCTCGTTAATAGAGGCTTTATTATAGGATGTAGTGAGTAGAACCTTTAACATACGTTCACTATAGTCCTTTTTCTCAAATATTACCAGGCCACCACCCTTATCCGGTTTTATGACTCTGACGTCTGCAAACCGTAACGCACTAAGGGCTGACAGTTGTTCTTTTGTAATATTGAATTTATTAACGTTGGTGTTACTTAACCATATGTCTAATGTCTAGTTCGCATATGTTCTCAAACATTTTAAGAGTCAAGTGTAATGGTGGATTAAAAACACTTGTAAGTCTTAACCTGTTCTCACTAAGAAACTCAGTGCCATTGAAAATCAACTTTAAATTTAATTTTCTTATGTAACACTTAAGGTCCAAAAGTACTTTGGCTACATCACATTTTTTGGTAGGCACAAATGTATTCCCTAGTGCCAATAACTCAATCAATTCAGGTTCCAGGTACAACCTTGAAAAGTTGTAAATTAAAAAATCCCCTTTTAAATTCGAGACAATTTTAGGGTAACAAAGTGGATTGTCACTGGTGGTGTCACTAATTATTTCCAATTCTTGTTCCCCCTGTACTGTTTCTGTTTGTTCTTGTTCCCTAAAAAATGGTTACCATGTTCATTAAAGTTGTTCGTGTTATGTTCTCTAGAAGGCCCAGGGTTTTCTAAGGGCGGGTTAGCCCCCATGTTTTGTCTCTTATTAGTGTTCCTGTTACTTCTACGGAGGGGTTGTTCAACATGCATGTTAGAAGAAGTGTTATCACAAATAGCATGTTCCTCTTGAACATCCTCTATTTGCTCTGACCTAACTTCATTGTCAGTGGTAACCTTAGCTTTTAAGTTCGGGAACGCATTATCTTTTAAATAAGAAGATCTGTCCCTATAGAGCTTCTTAGATTTATTTACTTTCAGTTTGACCATATACGTATCAATGCTGGAGAAGATGCGTGAATGGTCAAACTTTATCTGTTCAAAAGCAACATCATTTTTGATCTCAGCATCCAGTAGGCATATTTCATCGGATAGACATTTAATCGTTGCCTCATAGTGTCTCACAAGCAGCTCCATGAGCTGTATGCCCTGCGTCTGAAACAAGTTTCTCAAATCAGATAAAAAAGCATTTGTGTTGATAATACTAGAGGGGGAAAAATTAGACCTCAGCCCCTTTGGTATTATACCATCGGAGATACATTGCCTAAAATATGACACCTCTAATTGTAGTTTACGTAACTTCAAAGTTTTTCCATCAAGAGTTTTAAGTTTATCAGTTAATGATGTTATAGGCTGGACCATCAGGTCAGGTTTACGCACCGACGAAGAGTCAATGTTCAAGTTGTTAAACAGGAAAAAATTATTTAGGCATTTATTTGGTGTTTCATAAATGTTTATGTATGCCATTATTTTATCTTATTTAATATAATATATTATATTTTACTCAGTTTAATCAATATATTTTACTGTATTATTTCAATGTACTTGGCATTGTTTGTGTATACTTGATGTAAACTATGCCAATTAGTAAGATGATTAACTGTGTAGCACGTTGTACGTATTTTGATTTATTTTGTGGCTTTGTTATTTAAAGCGCTGTCTCGCGCTATTTTATAATTCTCTGAGGAAGCTACCTGATACAGGAAGCTGATTTTTGAGCTTTTAATAAATTCTAGCGTTAAGCATATTAGTGGCTGGATTCTGCATTTGTTGGAGACTTTTTTGTGTTATCAGTTTATCTTTTATTCCTTCATGATGAGGTGTCAGTGATTTGTTATATCTTACAGACGTCTGTTTATACTGACTGCTGATACTACCTCTTCCACTAGATGGTGCAGCTGACAGGTGTAGGTGCATATGTACCACTTGGCAGCATAATGCACACGTTATGCAAACTTGTGATGCAGTCATATTCATGAATATGTAAATCTTTACTAGACTGGGCAAGAAGATTAACCAACATGGTTCAAAGCACATAGTTGGCATTTATAAAAAATTTAATTATTTACAAATAATTCTAATAAACACAGCAGAAATGTGCTCCTAATATTAGTATTAAAACAGCTGCTATAAAATATGGCTAGTAATTCAACAACTAAGATTATAAGCAGCCAGCAAATGAAATATGACTGCAGAAATTAAATACGGTTGCATTTTATTTTAATTTTGTTTACTTGGATAGGGTACTGATAAAACAGTGACCATTTGCAGGTTCAACCCAGGTTGTATTCAAAACAGAACAGCAAAAATGTTCCACTTCAAGCAGAAATAAAGTCAGTGTTACAATAACATGCAGTTAGAGACACTGTGTTCAGCATTAGTTGAAGTAACAAAAGTATAATCAGAGGTAAATATTAGCAACAAGGAATGAGAATGAGTAAGAAAAATATATAAATGTTCTTTGTAATATGGAAAAAACCTTCTCAAATTCCATGGTGCACTCATTTAAGCAGGTATTCCTTGTTGCATTGATTTCAGTTGCAACATTAGCTGCAGTGCTTAAAGAAGTAGATATTTCTGCTCATTCAGATTGCCGCATCCTTACAGATTCTCCTGGTTTCTGAACCTTGATACCTTTTCAAGAACAGTATTTTCTCCTTCAGTCTGTCTCTCTCTGTCTGTGGAGTTGTCTATTGACCAACATTTGCTGGATAGGTTTTATTCTACTTATCTAAGACACTGTGACTTACCACTTAATTCTTAAGCCCAATTTAAGGATTACCGTTTGGTGACTTAAATAATGCCATACAAATATACTGTGAGCTGCTAAAAATGTGTGTGTGTCTAAATATGCAAAGAAAAAACAAAGAATGCAATTTAAAAGCAAAAATTCTGCTGTAAGAGCATGCCTACGGTGTCCTTTTCATATGAAGACTTGTACTGAAATATAGTAATGTATCATACTGTGACACAGCAATGCATCATGGGATGTTCCCGGGCATTTACAGCTTTTCTTTCCTGCTTGTGATGTTGTAAAATGCAAGCCTAGATTTTACCATACAATAGCTGTGCCAAGCTGTGTTGGTGATAATTTGCATTACAATCCTCTCTGTCTGAGTTGTTGCATAGAACTCCTCTCAGCCTGCAGATATCAAAAATCTGAACAAAGACTTTTAAAAAGTAGACCTATTTGGCCAAAAATCTGAACTGCTAATAATAAACAATTTGCATAGCTAAAAGCATAACTCCTCCAATTTCCAGTAGGCTTGTGGGATTCTACTATGCAGAAACACAAGTATTAAAAGTTTAAAAAAGTGAGAGGTGACAAAATGATACAAAGTATAGAGAGAATAATACTTTGTTGTGTGTGCACGCCCTTAAACTAATACTTTGTTGTGTGTGCACGCCCTTAAACTAATACTTTGTTGTGTGTGCACGCCCTTAAACTAATAATTTGTTGAAGCACCTTTTGATTTAATTACAACATTCAGTCTTATTGGGTACAAACCTGCCATCAATTAAAGAGACTCTGATTAACCCCAAGTAAAGTTGAGCTATCCTAGTAGGATTTTCCTGACATTTACTCAGTTGCCTGCTACAGCAAAAGCAATGGTTCGCAGAAAGCTTAAAAAGCATCAAAGGGATCTCATTGTTGAAAGGTATCAGTCAGGAAAACGGTACAAAAAAATATCCACAGCACTGGATATACAATAAAACACAGTGAAGACAGTAATCAAAAAATGGAGAACATATGGGACAACAGTGACATTGCAAAGAACTGGAAGTCCCTCCAAAATTGATAAAAAGACAAGATGAAAACTGGTCAGGGAGTCTGCCAAGAGACCTACAGCAACACCGAAGGAGCTGCAGGAACTTCTGGCAAGTGCTGGTTATGTAGTACATGTGACAACACTTTCCCGTATTCTCCATATGTCTCCACATGTCTGGGCTGTGGGGTAGGGTTGCAGGATGGAAGCCTTTTCTTACACAGAAAAATATCCAGGCCCCACTAAAATTTGCAAAACAATATATCAAGTCTCCCGAATGCATGTGGGAAAATGTGTTATGGTCTGATGAGACCAAGGTTGAATTTTTTGGCCACAATTCCACAAGGTACATTGGGTGCAAAAACAACACTTCACATCACACATCTGACAGATTTGGAGTGCTTTTTGCAAGGAAGAGTGGGCAAATATTGCCAAATCAAGATGTGCCATACTGATAGACTCCTTCCCAAGAAGACTGATACATTTCAGCAATGAGATCCCTTTGATGCTTTGTAAGCTGTCTGCAAACCATGGCTTTTGCTGTAGCAGGCAAGTGAGTAAATGTCAGGAAGATCCTACTAGGACAGCTGAACTTTATTTGAGGTTAATCAGAGTATCTTTAATTGATAGCAGGTGTGTACCCAAGAAGACTGAAGGGTGTAATTAATTTTACATTTTTCCCCTAACAGATTTGTTTGTTTTTCAATTGAATTGAACAGGTTATAGGTCACATTAAGGGTGGGAAAAGTTTTGAAATAATTATTGTGGTCTCATATTTTAATATCACAAAAACCTAGCATTTTAACAGGGGTGTGTACACTTATTATATCCACTGCATTACAGATAATGCACAATTGATCTACTCAGTAATTCTGCAGTGCAGGAAATGAAGGCCCTGCTACTTTTCAGCATGCCGTATTGACTGGGTAAATTACCGAGAACACAGTCAGTCAGGGTTGTTACTGGTTATTCCTCCATCTAATAGTTTAGACCACCTGACATAAATGTTTGCAGGTTTAAAACATATTAAGTTGCATCAAGCATAAATATTGTGGTAAATTACCGAGAACGCAGTCAGTCAGGGTTGTTACTGGTTATTGCTCCAACTAATAGTTTAGACCCCCTGACATAAATGTTTGCAGGTTTAAAACATATTAAGTAGCATCAAGCATAAATATTATGGATCTTTTGAAATATTGTGGATCTTTTGAAATCAACTTATAGGTAAAGATTTTTCAGTGTGCCCTCCCTCACTCACATAAGAGTCCATCATTGTTGCTGGTCTACTAATATACTGAAGACATAAAGAGTAAAAGTCAGCTGTTAATTCTGTTCTCCAGATAAATCAAACTCATCTAAAAGTAGGAACAATCTGGCAAAGGAAGAGCAAAAAGACCACAGAGAAGGTTTAGTTAAATAAAAGTTAATATCCCCAACTGTTCATATTAATACTACAGAAGGATTGTATTACCATGAAAACCCTGTGGATTTTAACTTTTCTTTGAATAGGACATCTTTGTGGTCCGTCTGTGAATCCTAAATCAAACTTTTTCACTCTTGCTCCAAGTAATAAGGATGTTAAACATTAATGGGTTGAATATGTGCAATTGTTGTCATGAATCTCTCATCGGTAGTACTTTAGTGCGCAGCATATATGAGTGACTCATAGCACTGAAAGTGCTAAGCCAACTAATAGGGAATTAGCTAGCATGGAGGTGGTGGGTAGTTGTTACAAATGCACTGCTACCAGAGAATATATAAAGAGAGAAGTTAAGGTTTCATTACAGGTATTGCGCTACAAGGATCTGACAACTTGGCAGAAACTGGTGGGGGAGGTGAAGTATACTACTTGTAGACCTGTATGTTTGCATATGTTACAACTCATCCCAGTAATCTGTGCTGAACATGCTGCTCAGAAGTTATGCAATCTGTGTGAAAAGGATGAAGTGCTTATCATTTACATTGATATAAAATGACTTACGTGTTATACACACAGCACTGCTCAGCACCTGCATTGCACAAAAGATATTTTTCGTTAATCACACCTTGAGTTGTATAACTAACAGACAAGATAAATTAATACGGTTTTAGAGTTTGAACATTCCATATGGAATGTGACATTCCTGTGGAGGTAGTGAGTTCAAAAACATTGTCTCAATTCCTGAATGCATTGGTCAGAAATAGCAGAAGGAGGAATGGGCTGAAAGCCAAAATAGGTAATTTATCTACCACTTAGGAAATTAACACATCTATGTAAACCAGGAATCTGTTTTGACTGTTACATTTTTATCTCCCACTCATATATTTTACTTGATTTACCATTAGCTGGTTGATTAACACAAATGTTGACATCCTGAAGGTAAACCACTCTATGTCATAAACTGAAACGTCAGCTTCCTACTACTCATGCACGGAAGTTCCTTCTTGGTGCATGTAAATATTACTTCAGAAAATATTTACAATGTCCCACACCCTCTGCTAAATATGTATACTAACTCTGAGATCACACAGTCCCTGGGGGAAAGGGAATATTCCCCTACCCAGGGAATGTCAGTCTTGCACACCTATCGACTATCTGTATAGTCGACCAAATGCAGTTAAACAGATATAGACCAAAAAAATGGAACCATTTTACTTATATCTGCTTGAATCAAATTATTGTTGCTGATCTGTCTGGTTGATAATAACCTCTCAGTTTGTGAATACATTTCTAAAACATAATCTTAACCACAATTTGTTCTGTTGTACTGAGAGGTACATAGAAGGTATATGAACCATGGTATTGCACAGTAAAACAAACATAGGATATAAAGAATAAGCAGACTCTAAACACAATGTAGGAATATTTAAAATTATTTATTTTCACTTTTGTACCAGGACTAAGTAGAGCAGATAATTGCTGTCATATAGAAGTGAAGGTAAATATGTATTTGATATAAAATGACACAAAATAATTACATTTTCTTTGACAACCAAGTAAGATTCAAGAGAGAGATGATGATTTATTTATTTATTTATTGATGTAATTTTATTTATTTATTTATTTATTTATTTTATTTATTTATTTATTTATTTTTGTCATGGTTGATGTAGGAGATCTGACTTGACTATATGATTTTCTAGGTACTGTGCAGGATATGCAAGCCATTCACTTAAACTCGGGTGTGAAGGAAATGAAACTCAGGTGTGATGGATGATGTCTATTTACCTATATGCATTTCGTCTGCACCTCTGCAAACTAACAAGCCTCCACCAATTGTTCTTGAGTGTATTTGTTCCCTGTCCACTGTGGAGTACCCAGTATGAGGAACCTACCAGAGAGGCAAACGAAATGTATGCCCTCATTGGCATCCCAGCAATGAGGAAATTTCTAAGTGAGTCACTAAACCCTACCCTGGTGGCTGACATGCGCACCCACATCTTACATGCTTCCCACATTTGTGCATGTTTCCAATTGTATGCCATAAGGCTACCAATGTCAGACTGGAATTGTCATGCCCACATCCCCAGACATGGTCATTTTGGTGCACCATGAGTTTCCATTTGGATGCGGTAGTTGGTCAGCTGGAGGTTACCTCTCCCTTCCACTCAGAATTGGTGCCACATAGTCAAGCAGATGGTGACCTGTTACCAGAGCCATTAATTCACAATAGTAGCATATTGTTCTTCACCAAATGTTTTTATATCCTACAGACTAATCAACTAATCCTTTGCAACACTGTTCAGTTTTAGACTGACACTGAAATATCTGTTCACTCTTAAATAAGAACTTACAATCTTAGCACTGTTTTTTCAGGAAATTAGTATTAACCAAAATCTGTGCAGGAATGGATTACACTCAGATTATCTGATGTTCTAGTTTAAGTAGAACAAAGCCATCAGCCTTACAAGTACTGGAGCACTTTATGAAAAAAAAATGGTTAATTATGGAAATTTCTAAATTGAAGTAATTGTTTTCCTGAGTGATAAAGCTCTTGTTATATTGATTTTCATTTTAACCAAATGCACATATATCTCGTGCACTATTATGTTTTAAACTGCTTTTCTTCTGAAGTTTTCTACTAAATATGTTTCTTTTTGTTTTTTTTTTTTGTTGTTTTTTAGCTATGAACTGAGAATAATCATCTGGAACACTGAGGATGTTATTTTGGAGGATGAGAATATCTTCACAGGCCAGAAGTCAAGTGATATTTATGTCAAAGGGTGATTTTTTTTATTATTATTTTAAGCTTCATGTTGATTTACTCCATTATCCTTCTCAAAAGCTTAGCCATTGTATATGTGGATAATTTATTTTTCATTTTACATAATCACTTAAGTATGCAAAACAGGCATGTATCACAGGATAATGATATCAAATTTTGTCACATAATTTTATTGTGAATGAATACACAGCATTAAATGTGTTAGCAAAGAATATATAGATTCTAAAGACTTTGATAAAAATGGAAAACTACATAGGAAATATATCAGAGATAGAAACACAAATGAGATTCAGCAAGCTCTGCATGGAGTGCCTAAATAGATCAAGAGCTGCTGCACGCAATATGACTGCCGAGCGATCCATGAAGTAGCCCCCAATACGTGCATGAGCGCGCCTACACTATTCTTGCATGGTCACCACTGTTATATGCTAATTACCTCATCTGCTGGTGAATACCATGCAAATGAGGTGAACTAGCAATCCAGGAAGCAGGCATGCGTCTCTGTAGGAATAATGTAACCTGCAGAAATGTATTTCGTTAGTAACCGAATACATTTCTGCAAATTACAAAACGGAAGCATGACAGCTTGAAAGAAAGCATGTATTCGATGTAGTAAGCATGCCAATGGCCAAATATATGGTCATTGGCATGAAAAATAGTTGCAAATTTATAAAAAATATATATATTTTTTTTTGGATTATCTCGGCCGTTTAAGCTTAGGGCAGCGATGCACAAACGAGATCGGCCCAGAAATAAGAAAAAAGGGGGAAATAAGCTTTTAAACCCAAATCAGCATTTTGCCATAATAGACAATGGCATGCATAAGACAAAAATGCAAGGGAATAATGGTTGCTAAGGAGGAAGGCTCAGTGTGAGTGTGGTAACTATGAATTAGCATTCTGGTTTATGCAAATGAGGGGATTGATATTGAATCACAAATTTCTTCCCAGTGTTAGCTTGCACCCAAACATGTAGGTGCAGCAACACCACTGTATAAGTCTAAGAGGTGGATGACCTCATAAGGGGGAGTGTCATGCATGCTGTAAGCTTATTGGAGCTGTGTGGCCTGTGTTTGCTCTTAGCTAAGCAATGCTAAGGAAGGGTGTGTGTCTGAGGCTACCTAGTAGTGTTAACATTGCCTAAACGAGTGTGCACAATGAGCACCGGGTTTTAAACAAAAAAAAAACACAGGAAATAGCAGCTCTGTTCACATCTGAGCACTGGGTATGTGCATCATGCCTTGGGGCTTAAACAGGAAGGCAAGGCATTGGGAAGGGAAAACAGCAGTAGGAAGGCAATCAAGGAGAACTAGCACAGCTGGCAGGTGAAACGTATCAGAATCAGGCAATTACACAGGCAACAGTCCAACCCAGCACACTACTATAAAGTATGCAAATACCTTTCAGTCTGCTTTTTCCCGCAAACTCTACACCACCAGTGTACACAAATGGGGAAATTTTACCTGACAAAACTAACAAAATGTTAGGGGCTGCTGTCACTCTCATACATCAATATGTGCAAGAGGCTGAGGGTGATGAGGATCATCCCACAGTGAGGAGTAGAAGAGTGTACAGACCCAGGGTAACCTACCAGAGGTTACATGAGCTGGAGATAGTGGAGTGCTATAGGGTGGACAGGGACATTCCACAGCAAATTGTTGAGTTGTGCCGGCCATGCCTCACACACAGAACCAACAGAAGGGAACCCATCCCAGTGGATACCAAGGTATGTGTAGGCTTAAGAATACTAGCCACAGGTACCTTCCAAAGGCCAACTGTGGATATCATGGGGATCTCACAGGCATCAGCATCCAGGGTACTCCACCAGTTCCTGGATGCCATGTCAGCACATGCCAGTGAGCACATATATTTCTTCAACACCCATGAGGCATTGACCAGCAATATGCGTCTCTTCCACCAAATAACAGAATACCCTGAGGTAGTGGGTGCTATAGACTGCATGCACATACACATCAAACTACCACCCGGCGAGCAGGGTAGGGTCTACGTAAACTGCAAGGTCTTCCCCTCCATCAACTGCCAGGTCATGTGTGATGCCCAGGGCATTATCTTAAATGTGTGTGCTGGCAGCCCTGGAAGCTATCACAACTCCCACATCTGGCATATGACACAGCTGTACCAGTCCTTTGCCAGTGGAGACATTCCATATGGCCACCTAGTGGGGGATGCTGGCTACGCACTGGAGCTGTGGCTGATGACACCCCTCAGAAATGCACACACACCTGAACAATAACTCCATAATGAGGCACACGCACAAACTGGAATCATAATAGAGCATGTGTTTGGGATGCTCAAGTCATGGTTCCACTGCCTGGACATATCCAGTGGAGCCTTGCAGTACTCTCCAGCTACATGTACACAAATGTTCATAGTATGTACCATGCTACACAATATGGTCCTGCAGAAACAGCTGCAGTAGGAACAGCATGGAGCAAGGCCACACAGCCCCCCACCATTGCCAAGGCCATCACAGGCACAGAGTGACTTGGAGGAGGAACTACCTGAGCCTGCCCCTGTAGCCAGAAGGAGGTGTGCCCAGTATGCCCAGGCCTTGGTAAAGAAGCAACACATAGCATATACACTGACCTGGTAGGGATCCAAGGAATTACACCTCTCTCTGACTTGCACATACAGTAAAAAAGGATGTCAAACATGACACTACCTGTGCTTTACCATGTATAGGGAGTATACTATGTGCATCTGACATAGTCAACCCTCCAGCACCATTCTCAATACTGGCCCAGCCACAAGGTAAGTCACTCTTTCTATCAATTACTGAATAGAGTGTTATGTTTTGATAGTTGTATCTATGGTATGGACGTGAGCATGCAAGGGAAATGGGTGGCTAAATGGGATGGCAGCAGATAGTGGACACCTATATGGGCAGCATGAAATCCATAACAAATACTGGTGTCAACATACTAGGCAGTACTAGACAAGGTGACAAATCCCACTGCAGTACATGTGGTGGCCCAAATGTGTGTCCATAGGACACACACATACATGTCAGTGAGGCTCACATACCCACCACCAGCCTCAGCCAGCAGGACAGGTCTTGATGACCATAAAGAAAGGCTGGGCTAAGGCCTCCAATTGATGGCAATGGTGAACAGCCCCCCTCCAGACCTACACAGACTACAACAGGTCTGGTAATTGTATGTTAGTTCTGAAGGGTAAGAAGTCTGAAACTGAAATGTAGCTCAATAAAACTTAAGATCTGTACTCTACTGATATGCCTCCAGTCTGCATTATAGGTCAGAATACAATATGAAATGGAAGCCAGTAGAGTACCTGAAATACCAGTACAGTCATAGCAAATGTTTAAAGTCATCAGGTGTGCTCCCCCCCACAATCCTATGTAGAAATGCAGTAACATATAAGTGTGAGGAGTAATATCAGTGGAGCACAGATTACCCGAACTGGCCCAATCTACAGGATAGATTGTTGCATGTGTACAATATGCAGGGGTTTGGTGTTGGGTTGTTGTGTGTTTAATATTGTCTGGAAGTGGTCAGCATGTAGGCATGGAGGGTTGTGTCTCGGTGGCCAATGGGCAGTACTTAGGTTAACAGGGCCATGTTCCGACAACTGCAGTGCCAACCACAGTGCTTCCCAACTAACAACCTAACACAGTCAACAGAACACAAATGCAAGGCCATGTTGTCAAATCCTAGTAGCATGCCCCCATGTCCTACTGCATGAACTGTGGACCAATCCATAAATACTGCTGGGATGAAGGGCCAACTATAGGGATACTTCTCAGATATCACTCGCATAAATTTATGAAGAGGATAGAATAACAGAGTGGGGTGTGTAGAAGCATGGACGTCATGGAGTGTGTGAAGTCTGAAAGTCTGATGTGTACCCATACTACCCCTGCCTGCAAACCCAGTAATGGGTGGCTACAAACCTGCTCATAAACCACAATGTGAAGGGGAACTGGCCAGATAGATGAGCCCTGCCTCTGGGTGACCTGGGTGAATCTGTACAGCTGAGAGGTATTGCCACAGCAGGATATCGACATTCTGTTAAGTCAATATATGTACAAGAAGGGGATCCTCAGCCACTATATTACTAAGGTGCTGGACCATTTACAAAGACCTATAGTCCTATAAGTGTCTGCAGCTAGCCCTCCAGAATGGCATGAGTATGCAAGAATGTGTAGGCTGCAGACCACAGTACTGGACTCAGCTTCATTCATCTTGTATTTCCCAGGAAATAACTGTGAGCAAATAATTATATCTGTCAGTAGTTGATGACATAATACATCACAGTGTAAAACAACACATATGTCTGAATATCTCTGCTAACACCAACCATATAACACAAGCAGCACAGACAGCAATAGTTACAGTATCCCCCTATCTGTCAGCCATTGTGACTCCATATTGTCAACCTATCTACAGATATCCTGCAGAAACAGACTGCTAGCTGCAGGTGTAGAACAACAAACCCTGGACTGGAGTACAACCCTACTTGGAATGGATTCATGCACTCAATACACAAGGTCATACTATGCATGCTCCTACAGTTAGAGAAATGAAGCCCATGTCTGACAACACAGTGGACTATACATCTCTGTCATTTGCAGATGTCTGTGCACACATACCAAACTGTTACACTATTTATGTTTCACATACACATTGAATAGGAATACTCACACATATCCAAGGCCAATATGTCAAACATACACACACAGAGATGTGGGGAAGAGAGAGACAGACAGTGACAGAGAGAATTCCATTATGAGGCCTGTCCCTCCCACTACACATCCAATTAGCCGATATCACATGATGTGCTGATGTCAATCATTGTAGACATTCATTCTGGTAGCCCTCAGTCCTATAGTGTATGTGGTGCTTGTGATAACTGTGTAACACGATAGTACAAATCAGTATTGATGTAGCATTTGTATACTCAGTCCTGTCAAATGTAAAGTTGTGTGTGACTGACTGTGTGTGTTTCCAGAGGAATGATTTATGGCCCATTCATATACACTGCACTTACCATTGCCCATATTAGCACTCCTGCTGATTTCAGTCACCTTGAAATAATCCTTTGGCCAAATCTCATCCCTATAAGCTATGTGGTGCTTGAGATAACTGTGTAGTACTGTAATGTAACAAACTAGTTAGGGATGAGTTTTAATCCCAGATATGGCAATTGTTAAACTGTGTGTGCATGAAGTTGAATGATTTTTAGGCCATTCACACTCACTACACCTCCCATTACCCTACTATAGCACACCTGCTGATGTCAGTCACCTTGAAATAACCCTTCAACCAAGTCTCAACCCTATAAGCTACATGGTAGTTGCGATAAGTATGTAATACTGTAGTGTAGCAAGCAGGTTAGGTAGGAGTTTTAATCCCAGACGTGGCAACTGTGTGTGTATGTGTGGAGGTGAATGTTTTTGAGGCCATTCACACTCACTACACCTCCCATTGCCTACTTTAGCACGCCTGCTGATGTCACTCACCTTGAAATAATCCTTTGGCCAAATCTCAGCCCTATAAGCTACGTGGCGCCCATGATAACTATGTAATACTGTATTGTAGCAAACTAGCTAGGTAAGAGTTCTAATCCTGGTCTTGGCAACTGTGATCATGTGGGAGAGATTGTGTGTGTCTTTGTTGATTCCTGATTTTGTGGACGTTCACACTTACTACACTTCCCTTACCCCTCCTTTAGCACTGCTGCTGATGTCACTCACCTTCAAAGATACCTTTGGACAGCTCTTAAGAGTATAAGCTCCGTGGTGCTTGAGATAAATGTGTAACACTGTAATAGCAATACATAGCTAGGTAGGAGTTCAAAACTCAGTATTGGGAAGGGTATGTGTCATCAGTATCCTGTGGGGGTGTTGGGGTGATTGTGTAATAACAGGATCCATTACGGTGCGGGTTTTGCTACATTATTATATTGAGGACCTATATGTCCCAATGTCCACATTACAAGGCCAACAGTTGTCAAACACTGTAGAGGCTGTTGTAGACAATCCATAGCCATAAATGTCTACTGCCTTGTGCAGTGTCTATGTGACAGTATGGATTAGTGAACAATGTAGGCAACCATTATAATATCCAGAGACCACTCTCCACCCACGGATCATACACAAACACGCTTGGCTCTTTCTCTCTTCCTTTCTTTCTCTCTGTCACTCTCTCTCTCTCTCTTCCTCTCTAGTAGATGTGGAAAAATACATCTGTTTTGCATAGGCAGCAGCTTGACTTTTGTAGGTAATGCTCATGATCAGCTGATGGCCTGTGCATGGATTGGAGTCCCCCACTTGCTAATTGCATGTGGAACAGCTGTGATATCATTCCTATAGCCAACTTCATGGAAACACACTCCTATAACTAAGCACTTCATGTGGGTGTTGGCCCTTTTCCTTCAATGTGAGCAGGATTTTGTGTGGGTGGCTGACAAACAGCATCACAGAGGGAAGTTGGAAATACCTCTTACAACAAACACTGTGGAGACAGGCCAACAAATTGGATGGGGATGTTCCAGACATGGGGACAGAATGTAAGTATTGCTGTTCTACATTTGAACTAATGTTGGTTTAACAGGGTTTGTGTGGATATGGCTGTTCTGCATGATTTAAAGTCTGGCATGACAGTGTTATGTGGTTGAGAAAACTCTCATCTGTAGGTCTATCTGCAGACTGGCCAGAGCTTGGAGTCTTACATGTGGTGTGTTACTCACATATTTTCTGTCTTTATAAATGCAGTAGCATAATCTGATGATTGCAGTCAGTAAATGGTAACATCCATGTGTGTTACAGATTTCATATCCCTCAGAAGAGATATTTCACAACAAACCCTGGTGCACCAGCAATTTTCTCAGTTTATCACAGCAATATGTCAATATTGGCCCTGTGCTTGTGCCTGTGTCCTCCAAGTCTGTCACCCTTTGTCCATATGTCATGTAGTAAGAGGTGGATATGTACAGTATATAATTATTTACTGACATAATTTCTGATATCAAGCCAGTGGTATATCAGACTGCCAGACATGTTATGTATAGGAGGCCTTATATTTGAGGACAAAACCTGGACATTCTGTTGTAGTCTGTACAGTAGTGAGGTCTGTGTACATATGGTGATTGTTGACAGAGTGTCAGTATTGTGTAGCAGTGTATTGTGAATATGTTATTTGGCCTGTGAACAGACTGGGGTAGATGTCAGTGTTCTTGGTCCTGTTCTATCTGATATTGCATGCTGCTCCAGTTTCTGGTACCCTATAAGCTTATATGTTTGTAGGGCCAGACTGAGACATATCCCATACTACAGTCAGGCATCAGACTACACTGTGAATTGGGCCAGTATATGTAGGGTTAGTGTCTGACTGGCAAATATGTTGATGGGTTTTGTTCGCAAAGTCCATATACTGTACTATTAATTAGGCTTACTATAATGTGTCTGTGACTGTGTTGAGATTGGTTGTGGGTATGCACTTTCACACTGGTGTCTGTTACTCCATGCTGTTGCATGCCTGTAGTGCCTGCTATATTTGCAATTACATGTGTATTCCCCATAGGTAAATTGGGTTAGTGTTGTGGCAGTCTGGCTGTAGTTTAGACAGTGCTTGTTGACATGCCTAGTAGCTCAGTGTATTCACCCTAGTGTGATGTTATGTCCAGATATTTGTTATATGTACTGTTGCCTGGCCACCATGCATGTTGTGTATTTCTGACAAAGCAGTGGGATGCTGTGAAGATGTATGTCACTAACTAGTGGGAAGTATGTGGGCTTGGGATCTTTGCTCGTCCAGTTAATGTGTGTTGGACAGACAGGAGGGTGTGAATGCATCAACTGTGTGAGCTTATCTACTCCAGTCTTTGTGATATATCCCCATTTTCATGGCTTTAAACATCCCCTGTGTCAGGCTTGGTCCACATTTCTTGCACTAAGGAGTTCTGTGTATACCTCTCGACTGACCAGATTGTTTCAGACTGTCCATGTTTATTGCTTTTATTTCTGCTGTATTCCACAGGATCATTACTGTGATTTGGGTGGTACTTTACTATGATGATTTTATGATGTCTGTCAGTAACTGATGGCATACATGTCAGTTTCAGAAGAGCCTTCCTTCACAACATGTATGTTGACACAACCCTGTAGCAACATTGCACATTTATAACTGCAATACTTAAATTACATTCCCTTGCACTAAGAGGTTGAGAGTTATGGTGCTGAGGTATGACTCCACTACATGTTATGGGCATATGTTTTATATATATATATATATATATATATATATATATATATATATATATATATATATATATATCCTTGTTATGTGTAAACACAAGTGTTATATATACCTTCTCAGATGTATCCCACTATATTTATCTGATATATAAATATTTAGATACAAAAACATGACTGATTTAACACTATTTTCACTAACAAGTAGTAAACAATTGTAGTAGTCAAAGCAGTTGTTCACTGCTATTCAGTATGTGTACTGAATGACATATTTGAAAAAGCAACAGACATTTTTACAGCTCAGATGGCTTAGTGGTTAAGTGCTGTGACTATAATCTAGAGAATCCTAGGTTCAAGGGCTGTTTATTTTGTTGCTAAGCAGAGCAAGGACTGTTGGATACAGAGTGGTTAAGGCAGTTTTGAGAAGCTTTAAGCGTGTTTGAATGGGTTTGCCCAATGGTAAGTGGTGCTAATGTATGATTAAACAAATAGGCACTTACACCATGTAGGCTTTACACCTGCTAAGCATAGCTCAGACCTGGTTACCAGTGATCACATTCCAGTCTGATAAAATAGCAGGGTAATGACATCTTTAATAAGTGTATTTAATTCCAGTACATAACATGCTTCTATGTGCTGTCATTACAGTAGCAAGGGGTGTAAATATACTGTATGGGACACCTGAGTATAGATGGGTAGTACCACAATCTTTTCTCTTTGTATGTGTTTCATACTTGAGTAGTATCCCAGGTTATATGCAGTCACACTTGGATGTAATGTATCATTACGTTACTACTTTTAACAGTGCTTTTCCATGTAACAGTCGATTGCAGATTGTAGTACTGGAACCATACACCCTTGTATACAAAGCTGAACTCTGACAACTGACTATCATGTTCTTGGTGTTTGAGCTGTATGTTTTTAAGTATCTCCTATTGGATATTGATCTGATATGATATTAACTGTAGCCTACCATGTTTTTAGAACATGTCATTGAGGACTGCTGTCATGTATACATACATGTATATATATATAAATATAAAGAACTAGAAAAATGTATTCATAAACAAGTTATGCAGTATGTAATACAGGAAAATCTGCTTACACCCACTCAACATGGCTTTAGACCTAAACATAGCACCATTGCAGCTCTATTATCCTTCCTCAACACTATCTCTATAGCCATAGATGACCATAAACTTATTTCTTGCCTATTCTTGGACCTCTTAAAAGCTTTTGACACTGTCTCACACTCTCTTCTGCTACACAAACTGCATAAACTCAGCTTCTCCTCTCAAACTGTTGCATAGTTCTCCAGCTACCTCACTGAAAGATCTCAATCAGTGAGATGGCACTCTGCACTCTCCCCTCCTCTCCCTGTAAAAATGGGTGTACTTCAAGGGTCTATCCTAAGGCCTTTACTTTTTAATATCTTTACTAAGCAGCTCTATACCTCCTGTCCTCAGTCATCTTTAGTGCAATATGCAGATGATTCTATGGTCATCACCACAGCCAATTCTCCCTCTAAACTCTTCTCAGCTACTCAGGCATCTTTTAACTTAGTTGAAACATCGGTCTCCAACAAGCAGCTCATCCTTAACCCTAAAAAAACAAAGCTGTTACTCTTTCTACCTAAAACATTCAACAATATTAAACCCTCCTTCTCCATGCAGCCCCTTAATAACACTCCCATTCAAGTAGAGTCCAGCACTAAGCTCTTAGGCGTAACCATCGATGATCAGCTTAAATTTGACTTGCATGTTAATAACTATCAAAAAGACTCATTCAAAACTAGGGCTCCTTTACCATAACAAGAAATTCCTTACCTTTGCAGCCAAGATTACTCTCTCTCTTATCTACCTTCTTCCCGGTCTAATGTTCAATTCTCAAATTCTCACAAATCTTAACTCAGCACTCCTGACCAAACTCGAATCTACCTACAACAAGGTAGCTAGATTTGAGGCCCAACAAACCTAGAAATCCCATCAGTGTCTCTCTCTAAAACACCTAAACTGGCTTGAATTACCCCACCAGCTTCTTCTCTATCAGCTCCAGATCATCCATTCTGTCCTATACCAGCCTTCCTACTGCCCAGTACTATCCCCTCTCATCTACTATTATTCTCCCTCCAGACCTCTCTGAAGCTCTAGCCATGTCCTACTATAAATCTACAAACCCAAGTCTAAATTTGGATGCAACATGTACAGCTATCACCCCACTATTGCCTGGAATAGCTCCCACTAGAAATCAGGATCCTTACACATCCTAAACAATTTAAGACCGCCGCCAAAGAGCACTTTAAAAGTCACTGGTCCTGCCACTGCACTCTCCCTCCTTAAACATCCCCTACTTCTCATACCTTAATCTACTTTCTGCCCTTAACTCATTCTTCTCACTAGCTCTCTCTAATCTTCCTTGACTACTCTTTCTACTCTCTACTCTCTTCTAAAATTTATTAAGCAAATTGCCTCAGAGAAACATTCTATTGTAATTGTCTTGCCTTCATGCAACTACATTATGATAAAACTGGGTTTTTGTAACCACTTATCTTAAAAACTATACTCATCTTAATGACATATTTCTTTTTATACATCTTGAAATAGTTATGCTATACTCCTGATTATTGACACTGTATAACATTGTATGTCTACTTAATGCCTTGTAATAATCCTGTAACATTGCTGTTTAATGCTAATTTATAATGAAAATGGTATAATATGTTGGAGCTTTTCTCCCCGGGCCTCCGCTGAAAAAGGGCTCTTCAGCTCAGTCGGACAATTCCGGTCAACAAATGTAAAATAAAATAAAATAAATAAAATGTAGTAATGACATACCTATAAGTTTCAGACATCTATCTGTCAAAACATTCATCCTAATGCATAACCTGTTGGCTAGCTATTTTCTGTCTGTCCTCTGTACAGATTTGCAGATGTCATGTATTCACCTTGGCTGCTTACAGGCAATCTCTGATTGACTGACACTGACATGTCTGCCCAGCTGTGTTATGAATGCCACAGCTAGGAAACTACACTCTGTATGCACCACATGCCAGGTATACCTCAACCAGACTACCACAATCAACAGTACATGCTTGGGTACAGGCCTCTAACCCAGACACTGGCCATGTTGTGCAATATATGTTGCACACATGTCAACTGGTACACCTCACTGGCCCTCTTCAAGAGAAAACCAGATGAGTGGATGTTGAATTTAACTGTCACCCTGGGGATCACTCAAGTGGCATCAGTTGATAGATGGCCTGCTGACAAATGTCAGGTGGCATGATACCAGTGTACCCACATTCTCTACTCTTCTCATCTCTCCATGGACATTAGGCTGGTACACACCTAGGAACACCTGCACCTATGGACCTCAGTACTGACAAATGTGTAAGTGTGCATGACTGAGTATAAAAGTGTTTGTGTGTTTGTAAACTTGTAGTTGAAAATACTCTGAGGGCCTTCTCACCCACTGCACCCCCTATTGCTATACTTAGAAAGGGCTGCTGCTGTAATTCACATTAAATGCACCTTGTGACACTCTTCACCTTATGGGCTACCTGGAGGTTGCAGTACAGCATAACACTGTTCTACAAATGGGTAGATAGGTGTGGGTTACCCTCTGAGTCCTGGCAAATATGAGTGTGTGTGTGTGTGTGTGTGTGTGTGTGTGTGTGTGTGTGTGTGTGTGTGTGTGTGTGTGTGTGTGTGTGTGTGTGTGTGTGTACAATTGTGTGTGAGTGTGCATATTTGTAGGAGACAGCATTCTGAGGCCACATTCTCCAAATACACTAAATCTTGCCATACATTATAAGGGATGGTGATGTTGCTGACATTAGGAGAGCCATGACAAAACCCTCACCCTACTATCCCTGTGGCATGTGCAATAAATGAATATCCCTATAGTAGCAATAATTAGATAGACAAGGGTTTGTATTGCAGTCCTGGTCAATGTGTGATTGTGGGTATGTCAGAGCATTATCATGGGTTTCAGTGAGCACAATATCTAATGTGAGGTGGGGGTACTGGGTATACTGTCTTTACACCATGGTACCCCCAGTACTTATCCCAAGATCCACTGTATGAGGACCACTGTCACCATCAACCATACAGGTAACTGATGACACTGACACTATCCATCCCAATGATGCATGTGTTGTGTGCAAACACTCTGTAACAGTATGGACTCACTGACAAGGTAGTCAGCACTACTAAACCCAGGTCTGTCAAATGTGTCTATGACTGTTTGTGTTTGTCAATGTGTATATGAGAGTATGTTATACTATTTATTATTCATTAACACCCAGTACATCCCCCTTTACCATACTATACAAAGTCTGGTGATGTTGTTCACCTAACAGGAAACTTGGGACACACCTCACCCTACAAGCTGTGTGGTGTGTGCAATTAAGGCCAAACACATTAGTAGCAATAAGTACCTAGGTAGGGGTTTTACTCTCAGTGTTGCAAAGTAAGTGTGTGTGTATGTGAAGGGATCTACTTCCGTTTGCAGAAGATATATTTCCCAGGAGATCATTTGTCCAAGAACTAACTGGCAAAAGGTAACATTTCAAAACGATTATCTTGTGGAAATTTATTCCATCAGAACTAGTAGTGGATGTCCTCTTCCTCACTGTACAACTGTACAGCGATACTGGTGTTGGTATCTATAGTTGGGTGTGGTTATTGTGGGCACAGCCACCCACATTGGGATTATTGTGCGTATCATAGGTTCATAGGTTCATAGGTTGGTACTATGCTATCAGCCCTAGGGCATATACAAGCCTAGCCATAACAATTCCCTGGCTATTTCTTCCCACGCTATTTACTTCCCTGGACCCCTGTCTAATAGGGCGACTGACATGTTCCCCGGGGTGAATTTCCTTTCTCCCATCCAATCGTCAAGGTTCCTTTTGAAGAGGGCCAAAGAGGCACTCTGCTTGACATGTATGGGCAATCTATTCCAGAGTCTGGGGAGTCTCTGGGTCAGGAACCTATCCCTCCAGCATGTTTTGTTTATTGTGATGACAAGGTTTAGATCCCTGGAGTGTGTGGCTCTGAGGGATTGAGATTTATTTAAGTGTAGCATGTCCAACAGCTCTGGGTTTGACATGGCCTTGTATGTTAAGCAGAGATCACCTCTGAGTAGACGATATGTGACAGAGTATAGCTGGAGTTTTTTTCCCCTGCTTAGTGTCCTGTTCTACTGTATAGTTTATGTTAAGAGGTTAAGTAGTTGTTAATCACACTATGTGTGGTTCTACGCCACCACACACCCTCCAAAGTGGGGGACTGTGCCCCCCACATCAGCACACTTATGTTTACCAACTCCAGGACTGGACTACATTGAGAAAGAGGACATATACCCTGCCAGTACCATTTGCAGTGACATTAAACTGTCAGACTGATTATTTACTGATGTGATGTTTTGGCAATTTGGTCTTGGTGGAATTACATAGGCCAAAATGCATTCTCTGTAAAATGAAGTACATCCATGTGAACAGTATTCTCTGTGTATTGCATCAACATAAAAGCCTCTATGTGTGTATTATTCACAAACATTTGATGTGTGCCACCCAGTACACTTACCATTGTCCACTGTAGAAGAGCTGCTTACATCAGCCACCATGCACTCACCTGTATACACCCCTTAAACCTATCAGCCATGTGGCACATGCAGTAACTGTTATACTAACCTGTTACTTGTGTTCAACTGTAGCCAGGATATGACACAGTCAATGTGTCACCACAGTGCCACACCCCTTGTAGGAAAGGACAGCAGACCAACATCCTCCTGACACACTTAAAACACAAACAGAATACATTATGGAGACCACAATCAGTCAGTGTTAATAACAGCTATAATGCATCATGGCTGGACAGCTACACACACTGATGTGTAAGCATTAAACAGTCCAGCTGACAACATGTTAAACAGCATTACATTGCTAAACTTTAGTACAGTCACCCTGTGCATCAGAACCATATTAGCATGTCCCTGCATCGATGGTATGGGTGACAGGGATGTGGCACAGGTATCATCATATGCACAGGGTGTAGTGTGGGTTTGCCAGAGGCCTGGGCTGAGCCATTTGGTTGACATCATGTGTGTTGGTTAGGTGGTTCTTTATTAAATTGCCTGTGTAGACGTGGTGTGTGTAGGTATGGAGGTGCCCTAGCTGTGTTGGTGATGTGTGTGTATGTATGCACACAGTTCTGCCATGTGGCTGCCCTATACAGGTGTATGTTGGACAACTGTGGATGGTACATGGCAGGGTGTACAGGGAACTGTGCCTACCAGGGATTGCACGGGTGCTACCAGGCAGAAGCCCAGATATGGTACTCTCCCCAGACGATGACAATTGTCCACTGGATCCATGTTCCTGTTGAGACCGGCCAGGACAAGGTGCATATGGCCTGCTGTGTTGTGGTGTGGACAGCACCCCCGTGCAGTGCTGGTGCTGGTACTGCCACTACGGGAGTGGTCATAAGATGTTGCACATCCATGTAGACCTCCAGCTGTTGATGTTGCTGACCTACATCCACGTGGCCATCACCCTACTCCCACCACATGCTCTACCACAGACACCACACAGTCGAGGATTCCCACCATCTCACCCAACTGTCTATCCATGACCTCTGCAAAATAACGGTGGGCATCTGCAAGACCACAGATGTAGTCACGTAAAGCAGGAAGGGTAGCCCTCTGCAACCTCAAACTATCTCTGGTGTAATGTTCCATATGTGCCTGTGCCTCCATGATGGCCAGAAACATGATTCTGGTGGCACTTACTGTGGCACTTCTGCCAGGGGCATGATGGCCAGCAGCCCTCCTATGAGCACCTCTGTACATCTGCCTGTGTGGGACCTTGCCGGTCATTCAGCTATGGCTGCTGTGTACAAACACACTTGCCATAGTCACCACACTTTCCTGTCTCATGTTGCCACCTACCAGCTGTCCCTCATCTATAGCCACTGGTGATGGGGTATGTATGGGATTTGTGACTGTGTGGGGGGATGGGAGGGATAAAAGTGGGATATCAACCAATGGCACAGATTCAGCCTCAGACAACCCTGTCTGTGCCTCACTATGCCTATCATCAATGGCAGAGTCTGTATGGACACTAACATCAGTTTGCCTGGAGGAGGAACCCTGACCCACCTCGCCACTTGTGTGGGGCAGACAAGAAATGTAAATTAAGACCTGTACATTATGGTTTACTTCTACACACACACACACACACACACACACACACACACACACACACACACACACACACTTACAGGTGAGGTGGCACAAAGATATTACACAGACCTTTCAATGTCCAGTAGTCAACATGCATGACATATGGCACTCAACAGCATGCACTGCAGCCATACTCAATCCTTGTTACCAACATTATACATCTCTGTGATGCATGACTTGTGTTAGTAGGTGATGCCCCTTCCCCTGCAACACACTTCACCCATGTACACAGTATTGCTGTGCACCTGTTCAGTACCCTAGCATGTACTGTGCACCATACCTCACAAGTGTACAGACCATTGCTGAATGTGTATATGTTTGGCAGTTATGTTCACTCTGTTGCTCCCAGCCCCTATGTGTTTGTCTGACACATACCTGGGATGATATGAGGACTGATGTCAATAATTAATGCCTGACCTTTCATTTGCAGATCTCCTCATCAGCAGTGCATGTATGTGCAATAAAATCCAGTTACACTGACAACTTTCAAAGCTTAACGTGGATATGCCAGCCTCTTCTATGATATGCAATGGGGCCACAATACTGCATTTGTTAACATTACACACACCTAATATGTGACATATGACCTGTGCAATCGAATGCAGTATCACACAAATGTGTCAGTTGTGCAGATGCTGAATGAGATGCATACAATATGTGGGTTGCATAAGTGTACACACCCTTAACGTGATGGTTTGTTGAAGCAGCTGTTAAGTGAACTACAGCAGTCACTATTCCTGGAAGGGGTATACTAGTATGGCCCATCTTCACTTGTCATTTTTTGGTCACTCTGCCCTACAAAGGTCCCACAACTCTGCCAGATTGCTAGGTTAGCTCATATGCACAACCCTTGGAGGTTACACAGTGGCTTCACTATTGTTGTATAGTCTGGGCTATGTCTGACAGAATTCATATCCTTGACTGTGTTCAGATACAACCATTTTTAGCAAGCTTTGGATGTATGCTTCAGTTCACCATTGTGCTTCAAGCTGACACCCTCCCCATCCTCAACCTTATTGCAGATGCCTGACAACTATGGGCCACACATGAGTGCTATTTTGCAGTGTTCCAAATTCCAACCACCATGTCTACTGGCCTAGTTCCAGCTAATGAACAGCAACCCTAAAGGTGTACACTGGCACCAGCAAGCTGAAAATTGAGGATGGTGGCCCTGAAGTGGAGTGAGGTGTTGCTTTTGCACTACACGTGTCTTTATGAATACTGTCTGTAGGTTTGAGCCTTGGTCTCATGACACCATTACACATTGCAACACATGCCTTTGGGAGACATGATGTTATGCCTATGCTACCTGTACACAGCCCTGGATGATGTTATATGTGGGACAACTCTTCTGTCTGATTACCCTAACCCATAAGCCACACTTATGCAGAATCCAGGTGATTGTCGACACAGGCAGTACTTGCTAGACATTCCTGCAAGTCCCTCAGTGTTGCTGCATGTTTCTGGGCAGTCTCCATGACCAGTTTGCAACAAGTTTTGTTATCTGTTTTGGAATGGCATCTGTTTATTTTCTACATCAATGTTGTCCCATAGTTCATACATGACTGTCTGCACTTTTTGCCATGGTATATGCATTGGTGAGGTTAGGCTACTTTTCCTACTTCTGAGTGCTACCTTTCGGATATGGGATCCATTTCATGGTTTGTAAGATGTGTGCAAACCATGGCTGCCTCTGTTGCAAGTGAGTGGGCAAATGTCATGGACATACATTTTGGACAGCAGACCATTACTTGGTGTGACATTGAGGCCCTGTACTTGATGGCAGGTGTGTACTCAAGAAGAATGAATGCTGTCAGTACATCACAAGCTGCTTCCACAATATGTTATTTGAAGTGTGTGCACACATATGCTTCCAGTGTTTGGTAAGGTTTGTATTCCCCATATTTGTTGTCCTAACATAAGATTCCATATTACACAGTCATTGCTCATGTTAGGATCACATTACAGGTTGTTACAGACAGCAGGTAGGAATACCTCTTACAACAAGACTTGTGGGCATAGGCCAACTACATGTTTGTATAAGGTTCCAGACCTAGGGACAGTGTGTGAGTATTGCTGTTATATGCATTGAATACTGCTAGTTTTACAGGGTTTGTATGTGCATGCTAGTTTTGCATGGAATGCAGTCTGTCTGCATAACTCTCAACTATGGGGCTTTCCACATGATGGCCAGGGGATTGGCTGTTATGTTTTGTCTGATCCCCACACAGGTCTTGTCCTTAACAAATCAGTGGCATTCTCTCTGTTGATAGCTTTCAATACATGGCAACATCCATTTGTGTTTCTGACTTCATATTCCTCTATAAGGGTATGTTGCAACCAGTCATGTAACACAAGCAACTTTCACAGTGTATAACAGCAATATTTAAAATATGGCCCTGTGTTTTGGTCTCCGTCCTCCACTTATATGCCAGGCTTTGTCCAGATGTCATGCAGTAAGAGGTTGATAGGTATGGTCTATCATTATTTAGTGCTGACATTCCTGCTATCATTCCAGTGATGTTGTGGGCTCCCAAACAAGTTGTGGGGTAGGGTCTATATATATGAGGGCTACAGCTGGACAACATGTGTGACCCTGTACAGTCAAGAGGTCAGTGTATAGAGAACACTGTTATATGCCCTTGTAAGACATTTTATGGGGGAGGGGTATTACATCTTTTTTAACTTGGGCTGTTACAACAAGAGAGGAATATCAGTAATAAGAAACATAAAGGTATATGGCTGTACATTTTCATACATTTCACCATGGGGACAGTGGTGGGATAGAGCTTACTGTTTTGCACACTGTTCTGTTTGTCAGTGTGATAGTACCATTTTAAGTTAAGCATTATGTATCGGATACATTTACATTGTGACAACTGATACATTTCCCCCGAGGGGGTGTCTACAGAGTGTAATTGGAGGCTGTTGAACTATATCTGTAATTAAGTGTTGATTGATTCTTGTCTTCAAGGCAAGTGTGTTTTTTATTGTTGTACTACTTGAAGGCTTTAGCCTAGACAGCAATGTATCTTGTTTTTTTCAGATTACTGTATCATATGTTTTCTTTGAGAGTTGCATTAATCAGTTATTATGTATTTCAAACACCTAAATGTTATAAGAAATGGCATAAACAACTGAAATAGTGCACACATAAACATTTATATGTATGCAAAATGTGTGGTGCCATGTCCTTTGCATTGTGTGTGGGTATATGTTTTCATGCAATAATTCTCATTTGTAGGAAAGAATCAGACTCTGGCCCTTTGAAAAGGTGGCAACTGTAGGCATAATGGCTGTTTGATATTCTGTGCACCCTCTATGTATACTGTCTTTATATATATATATATATATATATATATATATATATATATATATATATATATATATATATATATCTAGAAGTGGTTCCCCTTCAAACCATTGAATGTTTAAAACATCATAGTTCAGATCATCAAGACCAGAACATCGAGTTTGAAAACATCAAAGGTTTGAAGGGGAAGAAAAAGGTAAGTGTAGGTGGGAGAATGTTTTTGTTTTTGCAAGGCACCAAGGTGCCCTGCATACTGTGTGTGTGTCTATGTGCCATTTGTGTGATGGCACTACAGGTAGGGTAAGGAAAATCTCCCGTGTAGCACTTCTGCATATACAGCTAAACAGGAGATTTCCCTTTACTCCACTGTAGTGCTGTCTCAGAGTTGGAATATTAAAGTAGGGGGGTGTGGGGCCGCAGGGGAGGGCATACAATTGTTCAAATTTATTTTTCTTTTTCTTTTTTTTTTTTTTGGTTACACTTGTAACCTTCAATGTTTCACAATTCGATGTTCTGGTCTCGATGATCAGAATTTTGATGTTTTGAAATTTCGATGGTTAGAAGTGGAACCCTAGAAGTATATATATATATATATATATATATATATATATATATATATATATATATATATATATATACATATATGTGTGTGTGTGTGTGTGTGTGTGTGTATGTATCATTAGAATATTTAGTGCTTCCACATTGCACATTGCCTATGGTAGACTGACTGTTTTGCATGATATGTTAGAGAAATAATCCCAAGATCTTACAGTCCAGATAGCTTAGTTGTAACTTCTTGTGACTATAGTATGCAGGGTCCTGGGTTCAAGACTTGCAAGGGTGGTTATTTTGTTGCAAGGAAGAACAGATCAGCTGTGGAGGATGGGATAATGGCAATAATTACTTATCTTTGTACCCTTGATGTTCAATCATTGTACACGAGTATCCCACATAGAAGGGATATTCGGGCTTTGAGACACTGGCTTGAAGTATATGGTAAATATCAGCCTAGACATGTTGACTTTTTGTTAACTTTAGTGCAGTTGGTTTTGGGACAAAATGTATTCTATTTTTGTGGTGAGTGTTACAAATGATGGGAAAAGCAATGGACACTACATTTGCACCCATATATGCAGACCTCTTTATGGGGTACATGGAGTAGCAGCTTATATATAGTGACTCCAATCCCTTCAAGGAAGAACTTACCATGTGGCATCGTTATTTGGATGACTGCTGGGATATTTGGTCTGGAACCATTCAAAACTGGTCTGAGTTTGTGAAGTATTTGAACTCAAATGAATTTGGCCTGAAATTTACTGATAGGATTGAAACTAAGAACATTGTCTTCTTGTATGTTACTGTAACCAAGAATTCAGATGGTAGTATGAAGATGAGTCACTATAGAAAGCCTTTTACCAAGAATGCCATCTTACAAGTGTGTAGCTGCCACCCTAGACACATTACATCTAATATACCGAGAGCTCAATTCCAGAGACTTAGGCACATTTGTAGTAAAGATGCATGCTACAAAATTGAATTGGAGAAAATGGGTAATAGATTTGTCAGGAGAGGTTATTTAAACAAAAATGCCAAAAGGGATAAAGCTGTTGCATCCAACTATATCAGGAATAATTTCTTGATAAATAGGAATTTAGATGTAGAAGAGGTTAATGTGAGGTCACAAGCTAATTCAAAAACCAGACTTGTTATGAATTTTGATACTAACACATTTGAAATTAGGGAACTGATCTCTAAACATTGGGACATATTGCAATCTGATCCATTTTTCGATCAATGCCTGGATACCAGTTGTTCCTACAGTTACAGATGGGGGTAGGAATATTGGTGAATCTCTTTCCTGGTATAAGCAGATAGATTGGCCGGAAGACAATGAATCAAGAAATTTACCTAAGGGCAGTAACCCCTGTGGTAATTGTGTCTATTGTAGGGTGATGTCATGGACAAAATCATTTACATCTATTAATACACCAAAGCTTTTTGATATTAAGCATCTAATAGCATGTCATACTGAGTGGGTGGTTTATATGACAGTGTGCCAATTTGGGACTTTTTATGCTGGACAGACTTTGAGAAGCTTAAAGAGTAGAATCGCGGTGCACTTAAGTAATATCAACTATTAACGTCAAAGGAGTGCATTATTTAAGCATAGTTTAATGCATACTACAGTACAATTTCTTTTTGTGGGTATTGATATGGTTAAAGGTAATAGACTGTCTGACATAACTAAACATGAACTGTTAGAAAAGAAAGAATATGGATAACTAAACTAGGAGCATTATATAAGGTCAATAAGAAGTAGCAGTTCCACACAACAGAGCTGAGTAAAATTCTTTATTGATAGTGGTAAGCACTTTCACAGACAACAGTCCGCTTCATTAGACCATAAAGAAAAATTTGTTAAACACTTATAGGTGATGTATGGCTTGTGTCCATATATATGTAGGGACACATTTTGCCCACCCACATTTAGGCTTTAGATTAGGCTTTTCTTGCTATGCCGACTGTCAGATGAAGAATGTGGTCTATTTTTCTTATTGTACTGTATGGTACTGTTACTACGTTGGGAAAACCTATCGTCCCCTCAAGTATAGGATTTTGGAGCACACACGTGACATCAGGAATAGAAAGGAGACTAGTGCTTTAGCCACACATGTAGCGCAGAATGATTTGTCACACAAGTTTAAG
>NC_056732.1:83071402-83103902 GCF_019279795.1 Protopterus annectens | reverse complement strand
TATCCCAAGTTATATGCAGTCACACTTACATGTTACACCAGCTACAGTGCACTGGTTGACAGAAATAGTTTAGCAGATATGGTATCATTATGTTAGCACTTTTAACAGTGCTTTTTCAATTAAGAGTAGATTGTATATTGTAGTACTGGAACCATACACCCCCGCATGCAAATCTGGACTCTGAGTACTGAGTATCATGTTCTACATGTTTGAGCTGTATGTTTATTACATATATCTCCTATTAGATATTGATCTGATATGTTAATATTAACTGTAGACAACTATGTTCTTTGGACATGTCATTGGGGACTGCTGTCATGTAGTAGTGTCATACCTTTCAGTTTCAGATGTGTATCTTTCAATACATTCATCCTAATGCATAACCTGTTGGCTATCTACTTTCTGTCTATCCTCTGTACAGATGTCCAGATGTTAGTTAGGTATTGCTACAGCTGTACCACTATGTAGGTGCCCACACTGTATTGTGCTGTGGGGCTGGACACTGCTGCTAGTTCCAACATATGGGACATTCCTAAATGTGTGCCTTGCCCCATTTCCTTGCCTGTGTGAGGGACATTACAGAGGTGGTGGCCTACAGATTCACATACAGTGGGTCGCGATACATCACAGGTCAGGACATCTGGAGACAGCCAACAAACATGGGGGACATATCTCCAGATTTGTGAACAGATTATGTGTCATCAGTGCTCTTATACACATGATGGATTGACAGCTTGACAGGGTTTGTGTGGACATGCATGACTCACAGTGATATGTCTCTGACATACCTCTCCACTGGCACACTGTCCACAGACTGGCCACTGTCATGTTTTGTGTGTTCACCACAGTTTGTTCACCACACAGTTGGTGTCCTTGGTATATCAGTTGTGGACTCTGGGGAATGCAGTCAGTAATTACACACATGTATTGGTATTACTGATGTCATATTCCTCATCAAAGATGTTACAACAAACCCAGTAACATCTGCAACTGTCTCAATGTATGACAGCGTTATGTCCATTTTACCCCCTGTGTTTGTGCCTCTGTTCCCACCTAGTGATATAGGGGTTGATGCCGAGCTTAGTGAGTGGGGAATGTTATGAAAGGCTTTGGCAAGATCAATGTAGGCTGCAGGTGTCACCTTGCCTTCATCCATAGCCCAGGTGAGTGATGGCAAGAGGTTGACCAGGTTGAATGAGTAGGCATGACCTACCCTTCACAAACATAAACTGTGTGGGATACTGAATCTGCGGATTCCCATATCCATGTTTATTAGGTGCTTGATGATGCATTCCATAGCTTTGCATAACAGACTTGTCAGGCAGTTGAGGCTGTATTTCCCAGGGTCTGTAGTTACACCTTGTTTTTGGGGAGGGGTGTCTGTAGCAGTGCACAATTCAGTAGGGACAAAGCCTGAGGTGAGGCTGTGCTTTAACAGGACACACAAGTAAGGTGCCAGGTTACTCTGTAGCTCATGTAGAACACAGCCAGGGATATTCTCAGGTCCCATAGAGGCTGTATTCTTGGCCTTGGATGGTGGTGTTGTAACCTGTGCTGCAGCAGGTTTGAGCGGTGGTACACAATGCTAACTTCCGGTGAAATATGCTTACAGACAGTCAGCCTTAAAAGTGCTTAATCTATATAGGCATTGCTTAGAGCCCCACAAACAGGCTTAATCCCACTTACTACTGCTTATAAGAGCCTACTCCTGCTTACCCCCACACTAATTTCTTTAAAAGAAAAGAAAAAAGGGGTGATAGGAAGGTGGTGAAAAAATGAGCTTGCAGAGGGAAAGACAACAGAGAAAGTAGCTAGGAATGTGCAGGACATGTGTAGGGAAGGTCCATAGCTGTCCCTTTCTTCTACAGCAACAGCTGTGCATATATACTGAATTTGGTGGTATATTTGGACACTCAAACCCCCGAGAGAGGGGGGAGGACAACAATAATGTGTTGTGAAGCCAATTAGACCAGATTACATGTGTCCAGTGGACACGTGTGTGAAATGGACAGCTATGTATGGGGAAACATTTTTTTTGGGAACAGATTACCTTTTTTTTTAAGGTGAGAGTGGGATGTTGGGGAAGGATAGTAGGTATATTTGGGAAGGTAGGTTGGGTAGGAAGACAGACAAGACAGACAAGACAGCATACAGGGGCAGTATATGACACATGTGTGGGGTAAACACCTTGGATGGGGAGGGGTGTTTGGAAATCGGGAGCCCATAAGCACCCGAATGGAAACAGTGGGACTGAGGTCCCCCACCATGGGCAGTCACTACTGCACCTTCACGGCCCCGAAGGTGACTGTGCTGGGGGCTGAGGAGGAGGAGCAGGCTGACCCTCTAATTGTACCACATGGCCCTCAAGCTGGCATCGCAGATCTCCAAACACCTTTTGGAGCTCGCTACGCACCAATCCCCGGACCTGGCCTCGGGTGATGGTATTCTGTCTGCTTCCGCTCCCGGGGAGTACGAGCCCCATCCCCTGCCAAAGGTGGTGCAGGACCAGTGGACAAGGAGGTTCTGGGGTGGGTCCCAGATGTGCTGGGGTCTGGTGCCATGGTTAGATGAAGTGGAAGAGGTGGGTCCGCTGCGACCGGCCTTCCCAAACGTGCTATGGTGTTGGAGTTTTAGAACATATGTGGGTTAGTAATAATCAGCACAATCCAGGATTAGTTATAATAGCATGCATAGATATTGCCATTAACCCAAAACAACAGATTTGGAACAGTTGCACAGCAAACAGAACACATGCATATATGGAACCACAGTGGCCATTACAATGGCATGCAGGTTACAGTGATAGTAACAGGCTACCATTGATAGTATTTCAACATGGAACATTAATAAAAACACATTTCAGTATTTGTTGAACAATAGGACATATCTCCCAACAGTAGGTTTGGTGTAAAACATACCCATTGATTTGTGTGTTTAGATTATTGTTGCAGATATGGTGGGGGGGGGAGATGTCAATTAACAACTTGTATATCCTTGTATGACTCACAACTTTAATGATCATTGCTCTAATCATTACTCCACAGGTATTATTACAATACCCTAAGGCCTTGGTTTGGACAGTGGTATGTTTGTACACAGTGTATACTTCAACCATCTTATAGCTACATTCTACTAATCTTACCTGGTAGATCTGTGGGGGGAATATTTGTTAACGCTACCTGACTGTTTCTACACATATTCCCAGTTTCCTAGTTAAAATTATTATGCATACAGCTTACTACCACTCCTGGGATTTGAACCATAGCTGTGTCTGCTAAAAAATATAACAATTTGTGTTTTATCAGAGTGAGCTATTAAGAAACTGCTGTCTTTTCTTTCTCTGTTTTGTGTCTAAGTCTCTCTTGGTTGTACTATCTGACCTTGTAATTACAACATTCTTATACAGACATTCCTAGACATATTTTTTATGTAGCACAGTGTGAGAAATAGTTGGCACAACAGTACTATTCACATACCATATCTTGGTGAATGCAAAATGTGAGGCCATACAATACCAGAGTAAACACAACCAGTCTAGGATTTAGAACTTTATTGCCAGGCAGTTACACTTTTATTTAAATATGACCTATATGGAACTATTACTGTCATACTGTCTTGTTTATTCAGTAGAAACCATATACATTTTTACAGTGTCAGGTGACATTTTACTCCTTTATATTTGTTTGGTATGACTACTACAAGCAGGATTGTTACTCACCAGCCTCGTGATGTAGCTTTTGCAACCTGCTGGCATGGGCTTCCTGGTTCACAGCCTGCTCAGCCGCAGCTGTAATGAAAATAGAGAAACATTTATGCATACCTATCCATCACATACACAAGTTGGACTTTAGTAAACAATTATTGCTATGAATACTTACACACTGCTGCAACATCTCCCCTGTCTCTTGCTTCTTGGACCCACTGTTCCAAAAGCTCCCTCTTCCTCCGTTTCAAGTTGGCATAGTGGTGCAGGACCTGCTCACCAGTCTGAGGGATACCAGTGGCTCTGGTGAGATCACGGGCGAGACTTTCCCAGCCTTCTGCTTTATATTGGAAGCCCTGGTGCTGGTCCTGTAGCAGTCTCATGTCATGTTTTTTTACCAGGTGTCCTACCATGACCTTGGACTCCTGTATGCCCCAGCGCTGTGCCCAAAAGCACATGCTCTCTCCAACACCTGCCATATTGCCTACAGTGGAGAGCTACAACCAGCTATGAGCTGTATTCCTGCCTGCAGGGTTTAAATACGGCCGGTTTCCCTCCCTTTGCCATGATTGGACAGTTTTGAAAATTCTGAGCTAAGCTAAGCTATGGGCAAAACCTGCTTAGCTAAGGTTGGCAGTGCTTAAAGGGCAGGTTCAGCATTGCTTACCAATAGGCAAATCCACTTGGTTGGGCTATTCATTGCTTAGTATTCATATGTACACAGGGCTTTACACCTGGTCAGCATAGCTGTCCAATGCTTAGCATTGCTTATGTTTTATTATATTGGTCTACCACCTGAATGGGATTGATTCATCATTCATTAAATAATATAAATTTATTTACCTTTCCTGACATCCTCCAATGTATTGTAATTAATTTATTCTTGTGTGACTATACTGTATGGGGCACTTGTGTTTATATGGGGGTTTCACTACTTTATTACACTGACACCTCACATCCGGGCCTAAAACACTACTCTGGTTGAGAAAAATAAGTTACTTCTTATATAAATATACAAAAAATTTAAATTGTAAGGTTTACACATACAAAATGGAAATGACTTTGGTGAGTCTCAAACCATGAATGATTACATGCAAGGCATACACTCTAACCACTACATTATTACACTTATGTTTATGCTGGATCTCTATTGCTTTTTAACTTATCCTGCCATTTCAGCTGGGCTAAGCATAGCTAACCAATGGGCACACCCATGCAGCTATGCTTAAACTTTATTGCATATCTCAAAAAAAATGTTATTTGTTGTGTTTTTTAATTTGTACCCTTCAGAATAGCCATGCTAATGCTGAACCTGTTATTCTAGCAACTTTCTGGCTTTGTAGGGATGATTGTCCCTTATGGCTTTGTCCAGATTCCTTACTCTGACAGGTTGGGAGGTGTGCGCTATGTGCTTATGCTAATCCTGTTATTCTATCAACTTTCTGGCTTTGTAGGGATGATCGTCCCTTATGGCTTTTCCAGATTTCTTACCCTAATGTGTCGGGGGTGTTACGAGCATTCTCACTCGTTTTAAATTGCTGTACAACAATTCAAGTGTGCAGGAGGCATGTTTATTGTGAGAGCACTGCCCTCAGACACACCTCTGTACTTGTACACAGACCCACGTCCATTTTACAGCATGGCAGCATGCCTTCATACATCTGAATGGTATGCTGCCATGCTGAACAGCCATGGTTGCTTCCATGCCAGAATAAGTTATTCCTGCATGCACATTTGCTGAATCCGGGGGAATGTCTGTATCAGAAAAAATCTGAAAGTGTAATCTCATGAAAGTTGAATACCCACTCAGGAAATGAACCATTTTAGTGAGTTTGTAAATGGCATGCAAAACAGTTAATAGGACAGGGCCACCTCTTTTAAACAACACCACACATATTATATACACACTGTAAATTTTATTCTCTTTACTGTTTAATGCTGAAAAACTGGCAATCATTAAGTAGACTGTGCAACAATGTATGACTTCACTTTTTTCCTTTCTCTTGAGAAAATTAAAGAGGTGACTATGAAACTGAAAAAATAACCAGTTACTTGAAAACCTGAGGAGTTTTAAATGGTTACAAAAGTTGTGATTCTTTGTTGAAGTGTATTACTATATTTCACCAAATCATCTCTATAAATGTGCACTACAGACTGTCAGTTGTGATCAGAATGTAAGGTATAGATATGTTGGTAATTTTTATCTTATAAATTAAATCTGTTCAGGCACTGTGAAAAGCTAGAATGATGAAAGTCTGAGGATACGAGTTTACAAGGAGGGTTAACATCAGGGAAAATAGAGGTGGCACTACGTTTTTCAAAAACAGGACAAATTTTATTAAAACAATTGTGTCGAACCATGTAGGTCTAGTCTCAAAAGAAAAACAAAAGACATAAAAAGTATTGTTTAAATAGAGTCTGACTTAACACAAAGGAATATAATTAGAAAACCATTATTTAAAAAATTCTTAAAAGCATCTGGCCGGTACAGCAAATCTTTTCAAAAAGCTAGCATTATTCCGGAGTTTACATACAGGTATATGAAAAGAAGGAAGGAAGGCAGGGACAATAATCCAGGCCAGTGCCAAGTGATGGCACACCTGAAGTACTAGATGCAGTCCTACAGCCTTCATCTCAGAAAGATTTAGGGCAGGGGGTTACAGCTTGGTAACCTGCTTGATACTGATATTTTTGAAGAACCTACAAAAATAACAGGACATTTTAAGCCTGTGTTTAGGACTGCCAACTGAAGGACAGTTCAAACCATATATTATTTTATCATACATCTGAAAGAAATTAATAAATTGGACTGGCCAAGTAGAATAGATTTTATTATCCTGATTGCAGCTGCAGTGACCAAGGATGATAACCAGCATGAGTTGTTGGAGGGATAGCAAGGATGAGAAGGTTGAACACGGAGCCTCGATTCATCTGATGGGGTGGGATCATGATGCAGTCACACTTACAGCAACGCCTAGAGAAGCTGAGGTACAGACATGGTGTTGTAGTAGAAGTAGAATGAACAGGACATTCTTCCATCATGTGATATCGGGGTGGGAGAAAAGGAATGGGATCTGGTTTTCATTCCTATACATCTTCACACAGGTCTGAACCTGGCTTTCTGATTCCATGCACCAGCACAGGGTACCTTGGTGATAGTCACTAAGGTCACATTTCCAAGAGTGGACAGTTCCTGCATTGAAGTGAACACTATAAATCAGCATCTAATGGACTGCATGATGGGGGAGGCACCAAGTGAGTGTTTGTGATGACAGCAGAGTAATGATCTTCAGCCATAACTACACCTTATATTTGGGAAAAAGAGCTTTAAAGACTGCTTACTTAAGCAGAAAAAAATATCATTTTACCAGAATCAGTAAGTTGAACTGCATACACTTATTTAAGAAAAAGATATTTTAATCTGATTATTTAACCTGGCAAGTAAAGTTGTCCAATGTAGACCCCTGTTAGTATCGAGGACAAATCCAAAACACTTGGAGAGTTTATATAGGTGGTCAAATCTCTTGATTTTGAGAATTGAAAACAAGCTAGACTTCTCAAATCAAACCTAGACTGGTACAGAGAGATCATTCAAACCCCACAAGACATTAACCAAGAGTGAAGACTGTAATATTAGTGTGGATCACTGAAGGCTGGTTAAAAAAAATATATGATTTGTTGGAGCCAAGAAACTAAAAGATAACTCTTTCAGGATATTATAACTTACCCAAACATATGGTGTACTCAGAGTTAGTGAAATACGTCTTAGGTGTACAGGATGTTCATTGCTTTCATGGCTTTGTGAGGGGAGGGGGCTTTTCTTAATATAAAAGTCCAGTCAGACTTGAGCAAATGGGTTTCACTGAATGTCTGTTCAGTAAGGTAAACATATCCCAAGACTGAACAATGAATGATAGGTTCAAGACAGAAACCTTCTTCAATGAGATAAACTAGTGTATTAGTTTATTGACCTGAAGTTACATATATAAATCAAAATGGGTCTGTAATGATGGGCTTGAGGAAATTAAGAGAACAGAGTAAGTGGAATTCTACGTGTATCAAGAGATAGAATGAAAACATTCTTAAACTAATGAAGAGCTTAAGGCTGCTGCCTAGACAGACAAGCTGTATCAGTGCTCTTTCTGTACCATCATTTCATAAATTGTTTCTAAATATACTGAATGAGTGCAGAAATAGGGGTTATCAGTCAAATCCGACTCCTGAAATGACCCCATGGACAATTGCTGCCTTCCTCTGAGTTTATAAGGCAAGTAGAGAATGGAAGTAGGTTGTTAAACATTTATTCCATATCACACGTACACACGCACACACACACACACACACACACACACACACACACACACACACACACACACACACACACACACACACACACACACACACACACACACACACACACACACACACACACACACACACACACACACAAGTATGCGCAGTCAGCAAGGGACAATTTAGATTTTTCCATCTGCCTAATGTATATCTTTAGGGTGAGGGAGGAAAGTAGAGTATCTGAAAAAAAATCCCCACAAACAAAAGGATGACATGCAGACTCCACGTAGAAGGCATCTCAACTGATAATAGAATAGAAGAATCAATTGATATGCAGTGACATGTCTATTCACTGCACTACTGTACCATCTAATATACTGCTATTTTGAAGTAAAACCTGTTATGTCTCACCAACAAAACAAAGATAAATGAAACTACCAAACAGGCCTGCATAAATAGTTGTAAAAAACACCACAGTGTAACTTGTCTTATCTTAGTTTAATGGTAACATGTTTGCATAGTGTTCAAATCGTCCCAGTTTCATTTTCAGGTAGGTTAATTGTCATTTTAGTTTAGTCTGGCAGTTGGTGCAGAAGGTTAAGGCTATGAACTGTAGTTCCTGGGATACAGGGACACAGGGTAGAATTCTCTCAACCCTCATTTACCTACTGTGTGACCCTGAGCAAATCATGTGTCCAGACAGTGCTAGAGACAGCTGGGGATTTGGACTAGGCTTGTCATTGGTCCCTTGGATTGCAAGCCTAGTGACTACCTATGAAACTAACTTAAAGTAATGCCCTCTGCAAATAAAAAGTGCACCTGCACTATGTTTAAATAGTTAATTGTTGTAACTTCTGCTGCTAATATAACAGTGACATGCTATAGTAACTAAGTGTCCTATGAATGCAATACCACATGCTCTGGTACGCACATGCATCATACATTATTTTTTACTCCACTGAAATGCACTAGTACAGAGAGACAGAATATTAGTGAAGTCCATATAATGTGATTCCATTATTTTAAGAAGTTAATATTCCTTTTTATTACAATGACTTTGTAGAATAGCAATAAACCAAGACTGGGTTGTGTATAAGTCATAGTTTTACCCAATCCGTGTCACTGTGTACTATCACTGAAATCAATTAATTATCCCTGAAAATGAAATACTGTTTCTAATCAGGGTTTGCTTGTAATAAATTTAAGTCTAAAGTGAACAATTTAGGAAGGACAGTCCATAAATGTCATTCAAATAAAATGAAGAATTGAAAAGGTGAACTGTAACTGGTAAACTGCATTATGTTATTGACAAGTGTTTTAATGCACCAATATTCTTTAGATGGTTAAAGGGTTTAGAAGAGGACAAACAAGAAACTGATGTGCACTACAACTCTTTGACTGGAGAAGGGAACTTCAACTGGCGCTTTGTATTTCCATTTCACTACCTGCCTGCTGAGAAGCAAATGGTTGTCAGTAAAAGAGAAAACATATTTTCCCTGGACAAGACTGAACGCAAGATTCCTGCAGTGCTGTTGCTTCAGGTTTGGGATTTTGAAAGGCTGTCATCTGATGACTTTTTGGGTAAGCGTTTGTGTACTCATACACCTTACCATAACTGTTGAGATATAAAAAGAACTCCAGTTTTAGTGATGTGTGTGTTTTATAAATGCTGATTTTCTGTTTCATATTATAGCAATAACCCATGGCTGGGTGTGGGTAATGCTGGATTTACCCATGGTTGGCATGGTTTGGCCATGAGGGCTAAAGCAAACTGTGCATAAATCCAGCATTAGCCACACCCAGCTGTGGGTTATTGCTATTATAGAGTGGCATTATTTAAGAACAATTTACTTACTCTTCTTAAATAACATTCTTATACAAGGGCGGTTTGATGCTCTTCCATGTTTTTCAATGGTATCCTGAGGTTTCTTGATGTACTGTGCATGCGTATAAGACTTTTATTACCACGCTTATGCAGTACATCAGTACTGTGTAAAGGAAGTAATGGAGAAAGGAAGATCTCTGTGGCTTTCATTTATTTATTTATTTATTTTAATTAAAAAAAAAAAGAAACTGGGAAACTTTCATTGTACATTTTCAAATCCAGACACTTGACAGCTACTAGAGAGACAGGACAGGGAAATACAAGGAAAATCAGGTACATTTATTTAGCTTTGCATAACCTACCTGATTTTCCTTTTATTTTGTCTTTCCTGTCTCTCTGGTAGCTGTCAAGTGTTCAAATTTGAAAATGTATTTTTCTTAAAAAAAGTGAAGAAAACAGATCATCCCAATGGTTTGCTAGAAAACCACACATTTTATGAGAAACAGACCAAAAATATGAAGCCAAAAATCTGGGCATTCTGTGAAAATCTGGACAGTAGAATGGTATCACTATTAAAAAGGGGAAAAATCAATTACTGTGCTAAAGAAAAAAAGTGCTTTGTCTGCTGATCAGGACTGTGATTTTTGAAGACTTGACTGTCAGATAATAAAAGGTATAACTACAATAGGAGTAGAGCAAATTTTCTAATTCAGAAGTTTACTCATTTTACAAACCGTTTCTGGGAATTCCTGTTTTGATATGATGTCAACCACATCTGGGAGATTTCCATTCATTATATGAAGGTATTTTGAGACGCCCAATTTGCTGTCTCAGTTCATCTTATCTCTCATTTCTCAGCATCTCCGCAACAACTGTTTTTACCTGATTACAAATTGACAGACCATTGCTGAGCAATGGGAACCCACACTACAGCATGTTCCAACCAAATACTGACATACCAATAGGACAAGAAGAGGTTGTTGACACCAGAAAACAAAGTTGAACAGTAAGTTATTTTACCCCTTGTAAGAGTCATAGTACACGTTTACAGTATCCAAATTACTACAACTTCTATACGCAGTTCTTTCAGTGGAAAAACTGTATACTTTTTTAGTTATAATACTTTTGCTCTATTCATGTAATTTCACCTTTGCTTTTGCCATGAAGCAATGTTTTGTGCCGATGCTGATGACAAGACTGAAGAAAGCAAGGAATCATTAATTAGAAGAAATGCATACATTATTATAAATTATTGTTTTTGTACCAGAAGACATATAATCAAAGACAAACAATCCTACTATATGAAACTCCAAGCCAACTACTCCAAAACCCCCCAAACAATTCTGGAACACCATTAACTCCCTTCTCTACCCAGGCCCCAAAAATAACCCTTGCCCTGACACTACCAAGTCTGAACCAGAAATTGGCACTCTTTTTAACACCTTCTTTACAAACTCTGTAGCTGAACTAACTAAGTCCTTCCCAAATAACCCATCCACACAACTTAGTCACTCTACCCAGCCTCTAAACCCGACTCTTCCCTACCTTTGAACCAGTCTCTACCTCATACATAAAAAAGCTTCTTAGCAAACTAAAACCATGCTCTAATGCCCCAGATAACATCTCATCTAAATTCTTACAAATTGCTGCAGATGGAGTCACCCTCCCCATTAGCATTCTAATCAACAGATCCATACAGTAATCTTATGTCCCCAAGCTGTGGCGTGCTGCCTTTATACATCCTGTCCACAGAGGTGGTAAAAATAATAATAGCTCAAACTTTTGCCCCATAGCCATCCTTTCCCCAATATCCAAAATATTGGAAAAATGCATTCACACCCAGCTAATGCCCTTCCTTACCAAAAACCACCTCATCTCTCATATCCAACATGGCTTCCACCCTGACCATAGCACTATAACTGCTCTTCTCTCATTCCTAGATATAATCAACCATGCCCGCGACTCTGGAAAAATAATTTCTACCGTTCTACTAGATCTCTCCAAGGCCTTTGATACTATCTCCCATACTCATGTCCTTAGCCACCTTGCAAACCTCAACCTCTCACATAATACCCTATCCTGGTTCTCAAGTTACCTATCTGACAGATCCCAAGCTGTAAAACGGAGGAAAGGCACCTCTAACTTCCTTCCTACCCCCACCAGAGTTCCACAAGGTTCCATTCATGGCCCTATGCTATTTAACATCTTCATCAATGATTTCCACTCTGTCATCCCAAACACTAAAATCATACAATACACTGATGACTCCACATTAATCTGCTGTGCCACCAACCTCCCAGAACTTCAATCATACACTCAAACTGCCTTCTCCACTACTGAGAACTGGATGCTACAAAACCATCTATCTCTAAATGCTAACAAATCCAAAATACTACCCCCCCCCTCTAAATCCTCCCCTCTTGATAAAAACTCTTTCCAAATTAGAAGCCATAACAATTCAACCATAGAAACTGTTCCCTATGCCGAACTATTTGGGGTTACTATAAATGAATACCTCAAATTTGACACCCATATTCTACTAAACATCAAGAAAACTCATCAAAAACTTGGCTTGCTATACAGAAACATCCACTATCTCTCTCCTTCTACTAGACAAATCCTCACCATTACCTATCTTCTTCCCTCACTAATGTATGGTGCCCCTCTACTAACTAACTTATCTGCCTCCATCTCCTCCAAAATGGAAAGTTGTTATAATAAAATTTCAAAATTCACCATCAAAGCCAAACACTCCTCCCACCATTGCTCTACCCACCACTCACTAAACTGGCTAGAACTTCCCAACCTTCTAGACTACCACCAACTTACTACTGTCCACAGGCTTTTATTTAACCCAGCTAAATGTCCTGCACTATCCAACATCCTACTACCATACACCCCTAACAGGCCACTTAGATCTGCTCACCTAAACCTAATCACTGTCTACAAACCAAAGCGACCTGCTGGACAGTACCTCCTGTCCTTTTCCTTAGCCAAAAATGGAATACTCTTCCTCCCTCACTATGAATCATAGAAAACCTTGACAACTTCAAAACCCAACTCCATTCCTACTTGTTCATTAATTGGAAGTGCAGCTGCACTCTCCCCACCTAGGCTTCTACTCTCTCTACTCTGATTGTATTTCCATGCTACTCCTACTTCTAACAACTTTGCTCCCCTGGATTTTACTTATTCTTTAGTGTTATCTTGTGTATATAATGTATATATTGTAAATAGTTTGCTTTCCCTTTTCCCCCGTCCCTAACATTTATAATTGTTCTGCCATTCTGCCATAATAATACCCAGATTCTATTTCTACCTTTGAAACACTCATGTCAACATATGACTCACATGCTATACAACTACTGTACCTCATAATGTCTCTGACTTATAATAATGTATCTGTATCCATGAATCTTTATCTTATCTGTTGTATCTCAATGTACATGTATCCTTGAATCTAAATTTTATCTGTTGTATTAAATTGATTACTATGTAACGTGGAGCTTTTCTCCCCGGGCCTCCATTGAAAATGGGCTCCTGAGCCCAGTGGACCTCCCCGGTCATCAAACTGAAATAAATAAATAAATAAACAAATAAATATAATATATAATACCTTAAGCTAATTTGAAGGAGTCCCTTTGAATTTATACAAATATATCGCTAAGAACAGTGAAGTGTTCTAATAATAACACTTCCCTTTTATTTATTTTTTTTGAAGTCTTTAAGAATGCATTGATGCTTTTACAGCCAACCCAATTAGCTCTCAACATGACGTACATCACAGTTTTTAGAAGCTCAGCACACAAGGCTAATCTGACCACTTTCTAGAAATTTTCAACTTATAAAACAACTAGATGTTCTTAACATCAGAGTAACTGCAAAATATCCCAAACACAAAGGTTAAAAAGGTCACAAAGAAAAAACAAAAAGCTAACAACAGAAACACCCCAGATAATCTAGAGTCTTCACTGTGAAACATCTTATACCTCCTTTGACTGAGCCTCATGGGATATATGCAAGTGACCCCTTAAGAACATTCAAGCATTCTAATCCTAATGCTTCTGAATACCTACTGATTTTTTTTTTTAATTCTTACTTTTTTTAAAGTCTTTACTGATGCATTCAAGCTAAAGAAAAAAATGCATGTTTAACCCTTGAAGCTCTGTTTTAATACACAGTACTACCATATGGTCCACATTTTGCCCGACTGGCCTTTCATAGATTGATGAATTAAATTCTGAAGCCCCACTCAGGATGTGTTACTGTATATCTAGGTGACATGGCTGTCCTTTTAGAGGACTCAGTTGTGGATGCCAAAAGTGCTGCTGCGTTTGAAAATTTGAAGACTGATAGAATGAACTGTGAATACTAAGAAAAATAATCTGTGCACGGTGGAAGCTGATGGTTTAGGAGAAGTTAAAGGAAGAAGAAGGGTAAAACTACAAGTACAAAAAATAGAGCCCATAAAAAGCTAACATATTCCCTCCAGTAAAAGACAGGTAAACGATTTTTCTTGGACCAGGTGGGTGCTATAGAAAACGTGTTCTAATGTACTTATAATACTCTAATGCTCATAAGCCAGTACTTATTATACAGCAGGAACTTCTTCTTGTAACATTTGTTAATGTCTGTTTTGTACTTCACAGATAAAGATTCTAGTTGTCTACTGATGTACTATGTTCTTCATCTGTAAATATGTTGTAAGTAATTGCTATGTAAATTGTTAGTTGCTATGTAATCCAATGTAACTACTGTCTGTTTATTTTAACTGTGGAGCTTTTCTCCCCGGGCCTCCGCTGAAAATGGACCTACGTCCAGTCGGACACTCCCAGTCAACAAATATAAATAAATAAATAAATAAATAAATGTAGCAACTATTGCCTGTCTTTTGACATATATCACTAAAAGAAAAGTTCCAATTAATGTGCAATGGTCCCTTGAGGCAAACAAAGCATTTAATGAGCTAAAAATAATATGTTCTTAGCCAGTGTTAGTGACTCCTGATTTTACAAAGGAATTCACCTATGTATGGATTATTTATATGCAAGTTTGGGAGCAGTGGTGTTCCAAGCTATTAAATGTGGGAAGTGCCTTGTGTGCCATATCGACCAAAATTAAACAATACTGAAAATAAATATGTACAATTATAGATATACTTCATCAGTGAAGTGGGCATTTAGTTTCTCAAAGGTAGGTACTTCAGCCTCGTAACTGATTATTCCCTATTATAATGGCTAAACAAGTAACAAGATGGTAACATGATTTTTTAGCCACTCATCTCAATCCAGCTTCCCATTTCAGTATTTCAGCACACAGTATGCCATAGGTCTAGCTTAGCAATGGAAATGCTATTTTTTTTTATTTATTTTTTTTTTTTTGCGATCCTACAACCCAGCTCTGCAATGAAAAACATTTGTTTTTGGCTGGGAGAATGGTGGTTAAGACATCTTGAGTGTTAAGAAAGGAGACCATGCCTTTAAGGTGTGGAATGTAGCTTAAATTTCTCACAGCTCTTTAGTTATACAATTAACTGTATTAGCTAGCTATTTACTAGTTAATGCTTGTGTAAAAGCAAGTTGTCTGTTCAAGTTATCAGGAAGTAAACAACTTGGTCAGACGTTTAGTGACACTAAAGCAGGATCTTTTCCTGTGGAGCCAGGATTAATAGGTTTTGACAGCCCATCTAGGGATTGATGTGGATGTGGCCTGAGACAAACTCTGGAGAACATCTTTAGTTGACTGCTAAACTGAAATTATAGCTGTGATTATAACAGGCATAGCCTATGAGTGAAGAAGCTTTTTAGGATGACTGATATTGACTGTAAAGTATTATAAAAAATACTGTTAGTGCATTAGTACTATAGAAAACCAAGTGAGATATATTTACTGTTTTCTTGTTTTTTTGGCATCAAATCTATTTTTAATAAATGTGTACTTCCAGTATGTTTCAAGGCCTAAACTGTTGGAGAATAGAGGCAGTTATCCAGGAACATAGCAATATAGCATTCCTCACAATGCCCTGCTGCCAACTACATATCCTGTCTGGACCAATATTTCTTTGTAATATTGTGAGAAAATAAACCTCTGTTTTTAATAAGCATGTGCCTGGAGGAAATGTTAGACTGTGGTTTTACAGGGTAACATAGACTTTAAAAACTTTATAACCATAAGCATTTCTGCTGCCACTTTTTGCATAGTTTGGTGATAAGATTTCTGTTCCATGTTGTCATCTGGTGTGCTTCTTTCTGCATACATCCATGGAGAAAGCCCTCCAAGAATGTAAGGTAGAGAATGACCAAAAGCTGTTACAACTACTACACTAGTTGGCTGGACTGGCTAGTATAATAACTACCCCAAGAAATGTGTGTGCCATAAAAAAGTTGCAGAAAGATAATGACCTGAAATCTTATCTGATTGCTTTCGAATGGCACACCACCCAAAAATGGGGACGAAGCAGAGTGGGTGATACTCCTGTTAAGTCAGCTGTCATGAGACACATGAAAATCCTATATTGACATGAAGGGGACTGATTACACAGACTATAAAAAATTTAAAAGTTACTTTTAGTTAGGGCTAGGATAACTTCTGAAGAGCAAGCCATAAACTGTTCCAACTGAACCTTTAATGCTGATGAACAGGGAAGAGCTTAGATGCATGACTTGTAACACATTTTAAAGCTTTGGATAGAACCTGTTAGTAACAGCAAACTGATAATATTTGCAATTGTAACAGAGAGAAAAGATTTAAAAGAGCATTGCCTAGTATGAGAAAGTGGGTGTTGCTAAGTCATTCCAAGGACCCTGACAAGCTAACCATTAAAAGAAATGCTTATTAGTTAATGACACATTGTTTAAAACTGATTGTCTGCTTTTAAGTCTAATACTGCTATAAGAAATCTTCAGTGAAATAAAAAAAATCAAATAATGGGTTAAGTTGTTTCAGTTGTGGGGCAGTACTCTCAGAGATACATTCTATTCCACTAATACTGAAGAGACTACAAGTATTAGAACATTGGGACTGAAAACTGAAGTTCCTCTGGGGTGTGATCAGACTGCCACTGGAATAAATGAGTCAGCATTATGCTGTTGTATTGCAACCAAGCTGGTGGCATGTATTATATTTCTGAAAGGAAGAGAAATCCCTGCTGAGCTCAGGAAGCATGATTATCCTTATCAAATGTCTCCAGGTATGTAAGCATAAGAACAGTATGTAACAAAAGTAGAGGTAATATACATTCACGGTGATAAAAAAGGAATATGTCCTTGCCCATATAAAAATTCACAAATTTCTAAAGAAAAAAATGCATTCTGTAGTTGTAGCTCCTGACCTGTCTTATGATCCTGACCTGACTCATGATCCTGACCTGTCTCATGATCCTGACCTGACTGACGATCCTGACCTGTCTTATGATCCTGACCTGACTCATGATCCTGACCGGACTCATGAAGTTACACCAGGAAAAAATGTTATGCCCATTTTAAGGCACTGTGGAAATGTGCAAGGAGAAAGAATCCATAGACACTTTATCATTGATGGATGTGGAAAGAATGAGATGATTTGTTACCCTGTTTACTGGTTGTGATATGAGAGGTGCCACAAGCTTCGAATGGCTTCACCCCATTTGAACAATTGTACGGCAGGCATCTCAGAGCACTGCTTGACACCGGGAAGAAAATCTGGGAGGAAGAGAAGACTCCATTTTAAAACTTGATAGCACACAATGTTAATACACAGGATAGATTAGAGCTGGTTATGCCCATAGTAAAGGAGCCGATTCTGAAAGCCAAGATGATATGTACAACAATGAATTTATAATAAAAATGTCCAACTTAGAAAATATAACCAGGAGGATCAAGTAGTAATAGTTCCACCCGTGGATTACAAATTTCTGACTAAATAGTACAGGCTGTCTGAGGTGATTAAAAGAATAAATACAGTAATTATAAAGTTAGATAGCCAGAAAATACAAGGCTAGAGCAATTTGTTTTATTAATGTACTGAAGCCACTGAAAGAAGTAGAAAGTGCTGTGGTGAGTTTGCAAGCTGAACTTCATACAGAGGAGATCAAGAATCTCTAACTAAAGTTCATCTAGAATAATCTTTGTCAGAAATACAAAAGCAAAGAAGAAGAGAATTTTTATTAAGAAATAAAGGAGTCACCTTAGACATGCTTGGGAGAACTAAACTGCTCGAGCATAACCCAGAAACACCACCTGAACTGAATGTTAGACTAAGACTTAGTCTCCCAGAAACAGTTAGCAAGGGAAGGCATTTAAAACATGCTTCAACTAGGAGTGGCAGAAGAGAAATGGAATGAACTGAGCAGTACAATAGTGTTCCTTCCAAAATCTAATGGAAGTGTTAGATTATAATGAAGGGCTATTGCTGTTTATATCTTTTCTCTTTGCATAAAAACAAACAGTCTTTGTAACCGACAAATGTCTACACAGTGGTATGATTCAGTCTAAATGAAGCTCCAGCCACCTTTCAGAGCTTGACAGATAAAATACTGAAGGCCCACTCAAGATATGTTGCTGCATACATGGGTGATACTGTTTTCCATTCGTAAGACTGAGGTTCATACTTACCAAAATTGCTGGTTGAGCTAAAATCCATAAACTGGCAGGCTTGAATGTGAGTGTTGAAACAAGTAATCTGGGCATGGTAGAAGTCATGTGTGTTATACCTTATAGGAAGAGGGATGGTACGTTCACAACCAGAAAAACAGAGCCTATAGAACTGACATATACGCTCCACTTAAAGTTAATTGAAAGCCTGTCTTCCACATGCTGGGTATTAAACAAAATCTGTACTTATTTTTCCATCTGTTAGCTGTTATTTGGCAGTTCTTGCAAAAGGAAAAGCTTGTATCAAGATACAGTGGTCTCTGAGACAAACAGATCATTTGATGAGCTAAAACACTATGTCCTCTGTCTTTGTTATTGACTCCTGATTTTTCTATGGAATTTACTTTGTATAAGGATGCATTAGCAGGTTTGGGAGCAGTGCTGTCCTAAGACATTCAAGGTGCGGAACACTTTGTCTACTTCCTAAGCAAAAAATTAAACAATGCTAAAAAGAAAAAGAGATATTCACCCACAGAGGAAGACAGAGAAAGGGAGTTATGTAATGAAGGGTGTAGTTTGTTCCTTGAAATGCTATTTATTAGTTATACTCTTCAACCTTGTAACTGATCATGGCCCCTTACAATTGCTAAACAAGCAATAAGATGGTAACAAAACTGTTCTACTGGGAACTATCGCTCCAACCATTTCTGTATATAGTATCCCATTGGCCTGGCTTGATTAATAGAAATATGGAATTGGCTGCTAATGCTTATATAGAAAATGGTTGTATGTTAAAGTCAAATAAAGGAGTAAGTTTCTTAGTCAGAGGTTCAGCTAAGAGTAATGCAAGGGCTGTTACCTGATGGTCGAAGATTTGTGGAGTTTTACAGCCCATATGGGGCTTATTGTAGACATGTGCTGGGACCACCTCAGATAAAGAAATTTTACTGAACGCTGAGACTGAATGTAAAGCCTGGCAGGGACTACAGCCTATGCAAGAGTGAGAGAGAGAGCGAGAGAGAGACAGAGAGAGAGAGAGAGCAAGAGAGAGAGAGAGTTTTCTTTGGAATCGCTGAGATGGGCTGTAAATTACTGAATAATGATGCTTTTCACAGTGTAGCAATACTGTAGAAACCTGAGTGAGACATTGTTCCATTTTCTCCTCTTTTTTGGAAGGGGGCAGTATACCACTGTTTTTAATGAAGTTGTCCCATCAATGTTTCAATGAATGGTTTAAAAATGTATATTACACACACACACACACACACACACACACACACACACACATATATATATATATATATATATATATATATATATATATATATATATATATATTATCAGCTGCAAGATAAGGCTGTGGCAAGGTTCAAACCATCTCCTCCAGCTCCCAGCCCCCTCAGTATGCCACCTGGTGCAGTAATTTATATGTTACCCTCAATGTCCCCATTTTGGTGAAAATGACATCAGAGGAAAAAGTTCCATGCAAAAAAATTGGAACTTTTCAGCTTACAAGAACTCTAGCTGTGTGTACTATATGTGTGGATACTTAGTGCTTTTCCTGAGAGTAAGTAATAACAAAAAAAAAATGCAGGACATAGCTATCTTTTTCATGGGGGACAAATAGGTTGTATGAGTGACTGAGTGATCATTAGGAGGAAGCAGGAGGGTTACTTAACTGTATCACCAAATCATGCAAACAGGAAGCCAGGGCAGTACAAATCTTTATATATAGTATAGGGCCTTATCAGTTTCATGTTGCAACATGAAAATTTACACTTTTGAACTTTATGTCCTTCAACACATCCTACCAAATGTAAACATTACAGACATGAAATGTAAAAGAAAGCAGTCTTGTGAAAAACAAGACTACTTTATTGATTCCTAAACAAATATGTTTTTGGAGGGGGAGAAAATGTCCTTGTCATTCTCTGTGTAAATAATTTGGCCCATAACCTGCATCCTTCTTAGTATAATCAGCTCTATTGCTATGGCATGAATGCTGAGAGTGAGGGGGGACTTAACTGGGCAGCCTTTGGCTACAATGACCAGAGAATGCATGCATACACACAATGGCAAACATAAATACCATAGCAACTTCAAAACTCACATCATGCAGTATCACTGCTTTCTGGCAGAAAAAGAACCATTTTGTGGCAGTTTTGGTGAAAGCTTTACTCACTCAACTACAGATGGGTCATTAGTCCCTCCCTGCTATACTTATCCTGCATTAAGAAGATTCAATCTGCACCTTACTGTTAAGCAATACTGCTCACAGGAACACATCTTTAAAATATTTATTTCTGGGAATATTAAAAGCAGTAAAGTAGGCTAAGTATTATTTGTCCATTTCTCTTATGTGCACAGCAGTACTGAATCCAGTATAGATATTTATGGTTAGTTTGACTGGAGCTGTTCCAGTCAAGCCCATCAGATTCAATGATTTTATTGCAAGACAAACATTTGAAATTGCTCCATATTCTCATTATATAATAATCATCAGATATATTTGTAGCTCTTCAGTTTAAAAATGGTAATGGTACCTCTGGCTATTTTTTTAGGTTCTTTTGAGCTTAACCTGAATGGTTTTCCACGTGGATCAAAATCAGCTAAGCACTGTGATCTTGATATGCTGCATAACACAGATGAGGATGAAAATATCTCCATATTTCAGCAGAAACGTGTCAGAGGCTGGTGGCCATTTGCAAAATCTGGTGAACTAACCGTAAGTAATGCAGAATATAATGTTCCAAAAATCATTTACATCCAAGCAAAACTTGCTTTTCTACAGTTCTATAATCTTCAAATACAGCGTCTAGCTTAGTACAGAGATAGTTATTTAGGTTCATAGGTAGGTACTAGGCTATCTGCCTGAGGGCATTTATAAGCCTAGCCAGAGTGTGTCAGCTTTTGACACCCCATTGATTAATTAACTGATCCTCTGTCAAGCAGAGCCAATGAAGTGATCCCAGGGGTGTATTTTCTGTTACCCATCCACTCGTCAAGGTTTCTCTTGAAGAGTGTTAGTGAGGGGCTCTGCCTGATGTAATTTGGAATTTTGTTCCAAAGCAAGGGGGGTCTCTGTGACAGGAATCTATCCCTCCAGCATGTTCTATTTATTGTTGTGGCGAGGTTTAGCTCACTAGAGCAAGTGGCTCACAGTGACTTGGATTTCTTTAGGTGGAGCATGTCCATCAATTCTGAGTTGGACATGGCTTTGTAAGTCAGGTAGAGATCTCCTCTGAGTAAGTGATATGCCACTGAGTACAGCTGTAGTTTTTTCAGTCGAGCTGTATAGGACTTATTTTTGAGGCCAGTAATCCTCTTGGTGAGGTGCTTTTGTGATCTTTCCAGCTGCTGGCAGTGTCTTGTGAGGTACATCCCAAATGGGGCATTGTACTCTATGATGGGTCTAATGAGTGACGAGTAGAGGGGCACTATAACCTCTTTATTTCTAGATGCGAACCTTTTAGTAATTGGATGGGCCACATAGAAGGATTTCCTAACTACTTTGGCTATTTGATTGTCAAAGGAGAGATTACTATCTACCTATCTACTATTTAGCTGCATTTTGTGCCACATTGGGTAGCTGCTTATTTTTATTCTTACTGCGCTACAGTTCACTAAAATCCATTTATATCGGGGCAGAAGGATGATTTCGATTCATTGGTTCATAGGCAAGTACTACGATAAAATAGCCCACAAGTACATCTAAGTCTAACTAATTTCCATTTCGCTGCTTGAATTATCTATCCTGTTTGGTGTTATATTGGCCCTACCCATTCCTTGGTTAATAATTATATGTTTCCCCTAATGAGAATAACTGGAATACTACCATAGATACCTTCAGGGGACCCATACATGGGATAAAACATTTATGAGCTGCTTCTGTCCATTAATATTACAGGAGAGAATCCTGGGGTACATTTTCTATTATCCATCCCTAGATCTAAGTTACACATGAATATAGATAAGATAGAGCTTATTTTATGTGGATGGAGAGTCTCTTTCAGAGCAGTGGTATCCTCTGTCCCTCCAAACTATTCTGTTGATATTACATAAGATATTTAGATCCCTGCACCAAGTACTCCTGATTCTATTTGATTTACTGATGTGCAGTAGGTCCATTGGTGTTGGGTCAGATCATGCTTTGTATGCCAGACAAAGGTCACCTCCTAGAAGTCTGTAGGATACCAAGCATACTGACAGCTTTAAGTTGATTCATCTAGGACATATCATTTAGGTCTTTATACTTTTAGTAAGGTATCTCTGTGGGCTTTCAGTTTTTGCATGTGACTGGCTTAATGAGGGCTGAGCAAAGGAGGATAATAACATCTGTAGATATAGACATAATCCCTTTGTTTATGAGCTGTGCAATACAGAAGGATTTTCTTACGACAGTGGACACGTTGGTCAAAAGATATGTCACTATCCAGGTAAGTTCCCAAATTTAAAACAACTGGGTCAATATTTAGGGACATATTGCAAATGTGGCAATTCCCTGGAGTAGACAACTTCATAAAGGATATGATAATTCATGTTTTGGCATTTAATTTCAGTCCATGATTCTTGCATCAGTTATTTATTTGGAACAAACCTACCTGATGCATTGCTAAGTCATTTGGGGATTTTGATGACTGCTCCTAGTATGTAGTCTTCTGCAGACTTAGTCAGCCAGAGCCCTTTGGCATTGGCTTTTACTTCAGAAAAGTAGATGCCCGACAGGAGGGGTTCCAGCACAGATCCCTGGAGGGACTCCACTAGTGACTGGTCTGTTTGTGGTGGTATCTTCTCCTATTTTGCTGTCTTGCATCATTTCCTTTATTTTACTATTAGTGAGAAACAGTCCATAGATCATGATACATAAAGTAATGGTTGACAAGGAAAGATACAATGACTAATATGACTGTGCAATGCTTTACTTACAGTGTCATAGTTGTCTTCCAGAGAATGTTAGCAGCACTTTATTATTATATTAGCACATTTTTTGCCGTCTTCAAGTATCTACTGACTAGTTTATTTTTCATTTCTACACTGACTAAAAGGTGTGTGTTAGCAGCTTATAAAGAGTGTTACATATGAAATGAATGCAGTATGCAAACTTATACATATAAAGCCGTGGTGGTACAGTGGTAGCATTGTTGCCTCACAGCAAGAGGTTCTCCTGTTCAATTCACGGCTGTAGTGCCTTCTGTGTGGAGTCTGCATGCCCTACCTGTGGTCAAGTGGCCTCCGAAAGACATGCGTGAATGGGCGTGCCTTCACTGAAGGTTGGGCATCGGGCTGGCAACTCGGCACCATAAAAAATCTACTGCCAATCATTAGCGGACCGGAGTTCCACTGTGGCCACCCCTAACCGGGAAAAGCCGAAAAGACTAACAACAATATACATATTAAAGAAAAATAATTGGCTGGATTGAGGAACATTTCTATGGTAAGTCCTAAAATTCCATATATAACTTAGAACTGAAACTGTTAAACTTAAAGAGATTTTTCCAGCAGACTATTGTTCTAACTTTGCCCCTTTTGTATGGAAGCTTAAATACCAAAAATAAATTCTGGAAGATTTTTCTGTTTAATGCATGAAAAATATAGCTTAAACAAATATAAGAACTAAACATCTTCCACTACAGTTTTCCTTACAGAGCTCTTTATACTCTGTCAGCCTTTCTCTTTCCAGTGTACATGCACTCATTAGTTTCACCATAATTCTCAAATGCAGACAATTTCAGAATCATTTAATATAGTTGTTTTAATATCACACATTCTGTTAAGATACTCTGTTGGAAAAAGACACTATTTCTGTCCATAACCAAAGACTTTCAAACCTAACAACGGTGTCCATTACAGGTGAGCAACATAACAGTAACAGGTCAAGTTTTATTTTGTCCATATCCCAGTTGTAGTCTTCAGGGTGTGGGGATCATTACATGTAGCCATGCAGCAAAGTCTGCTTGCACTTGTGCATGAATCCCACTCATGGATATTTTATTCTGTTAAGGTACGGTTGTAAAGTATTTCTAAGCCATCTAGAAGTAACCTGCATCTATGGCTTATCTGTTATAGCACCAAGATTGGTTAAGTAGCTAGGTAGCCCAAAGCTTTGCTGGACACAATTGCCATTTTTGCTCCAGGTATAAACATGTTAATTTCTACCATTGAGTTAAACTATCTTTTTTAGGTTAATACGTACACTTTCCAAGGCAGTTGTACAGGTCTGTGTAAAAAATGCATAGGAATGAAGCTGTTTTGTTTCACAACTACTTTAGATGACCTCAGCATTCTGATAGAATCCTTTGAATTAGCTTCTTTAACTTCTCAAAAAAAACAAAAAACAATAATCAGGTAAACTGTAAATGTAATGACGTTTTGACCAGATTTTCAACTCCTCTGCCATAAATTCTGTCAGAAACTTGTGAGGAATTAATTTAAAATGTTGCTTTTTTCTTGACTTCATCAATACTCTGCCAGAAAAAAAAGTATATAGTTCCAGGTCTACCTTTTTCCAAGACAATGAAAGACAGTGAATATGGAGGTTAATAATGAGTTAGGATTTTTTTTACTGTCATTTGACAATTTATGTCAGAGTGGTATTGACTGAAATACAGATTGTTTTAGTTTACAGAGGTTGTGACTTCTGATATTTTTTATTTGTCAGCACATCTGTCTTTACATCAGAAGCTGGGAGCTGCAGCAAACACCAGTTTTTAGGTATCCAGTGTTGCTCCTGAACATGTCTAGTTCTCACAGAGACAGAAGGTACTGTGTCTGACACCAGGGCTGTAACTTACAAAGCAATGTCAGGACAGAAGAGGGTGCATTCACTTCCCTGCAGGTATATTAATAACAGGAGAATCATTCAATAACTCTGCAATTAGTATATTATGAACATTTTAAAATAACTTTTTATAATATATCATGGATACTTAGAGATACATGCTGCTGCATATGTTTATTCAATTCCACTTAAAATATGTGTCTTCTCACCTCACATGATAAACATTAGCAAACAAGGAGATGTCTAGGGAATCCAGGATATTAAAATATGTAAATTTCCATATAGATGATTTTTATCATGTCTCATTTTCTTATTAAATGTTATTAACACTGTTAATAATACTCTCTTATTAACAGAGAGTTTGCCTCCAAATCTCAGCCCACACTCCAAATTCATCAGTTATCTTACACTAGTTCGATTTCACAGTGGAGTGGCAACTACAACTTCAATAGCTAAGGAATACTCTATTCAGCCCTCAGATGAACATTAACTCGATTTGTGAAGACATAAAAGAAGATACATCATAGAGGATTATGACTGGGTCACCAAGCATAACCCAGTTATTATGTGTTTCAGACAGGTATGCCAACAAATTCACCTTGAAAACGAAGCTCAAATAGTGAATCGTAGCATCCATGTTGAGAACACATAATAAGGGGTTATGATCGGTGAGATGATCATAACTCTTTGTAGTGCATGGAGCTTTATCTGATCTATGTAGTATTAGTTCAAAAGGAAAAAATCGCTAAGTGCTTTCCTGGCTTTCAAAGCTGTAAGACACTTAGCAAGCACTGTCAGAGAGGTAGTATAATGCAGTCCATTGCATTTAGACTTTCCTCCATATCACTTAGATGTCTAGATTTTCTCTGGACACCCAAATTATTGCTTCGTGTTTTTAGTCTGTTCCTCATAAAATATGTGTTTTTTGGATGAACCACTGAGGGTTTAAGTCATTAAATAATGGCAAACATTTCAGTTTCAGCATTTGCATTTCTTAGACCATGCAGGTGAACACACATCCAATTATTCTAAGAACTCTATTAAGCTTTTTGTTTTTTTTTTGTTTTTTTTTTACAGGAAGTTAGGGACATGTTAACTTTAAGAATAGCAAGCAGAAAGAAATGTTTTGTTCTGCTGCTGTCACTTGCTAGTCAGCATAGGCAGATTTTACTGCCTAGCATGGGACCTGACCTTAAAAACTTTCGCTGGGGTACTTAACATTTGTTAAGGTCGGGTCACGCACCATTCTGGTGTTTATCTTTTTCCTAATATCAGAGCATAATCAGCATGCTCCATGCACTACAGACTTTTTTCTCTGTGTAATGGCATGGTGTCTGCAACCTGTCTTCCATAAAATAAAGATGTTCAAGGGGACATTACTATACAACAGTTACATGAGCACACTTCATGTTGTGTTTGCAGCAATTTTTTGTACAAAGAATGGCATAGTTGGTCACATTAACTCTTCACAAGTCCAAATTTTATAGCCTTGTCCAGAGTTCTTTAGTCCCAACTTATAGGACAAAGAGTCTGTGGTGAATGGAACAAAGAGTCCATGGTGAATGACACAATGTGAAAAGCAACAGTCTATAAATAGACTTAAGTGACATGATACAGATTTTAAAATAAAAAGAACTGCTCATCCACATCACAGTGATGATTCTGGCAAAAACAGAACAATTTATGGGACACTGCAAGTCAGGCCTCAGTGCACAAGAACAGTATGGAGTGTTACAGGTTGAATGCTGCTGGTGCATGCATCTACAAACATGCCTAGATCTAGGTGGTGAACTCTTTTGCAGATGTAAAGTCCCACTAAATGCATCCTAACCTGTTGGTGAAGCTGCAGAAACATTTATTTATAAACTGAAACAATGAAACAAAGAAATAAAGACTGTAGCTACTGTGTCCCATTCTAAATTAGAAACATTGTCATAACCTGCAACAGCTGGAAAGACCACAGAAGTACCTCACAAAGAGGATCACTGGCCTCAAACAGATGGCCTATGCAGCTCGACTGAAGAAACTTCAGCTGTACTCGGTTGCATACTGCCTTCTCAGAGGTGATCACGGCCTGACATACAAGGCCATGTCCAACCCAGAATTGATGGACATGCTCCACATAAAGAAAACCTTATCCCCTCGAGCCACACGCTCTAGGGATCTAAACCTCACCACAACAGTAAATAGGACATGCTGGAGGGATAGATTCCTGTCCCAGAGACTTCCCATGCTTTGGAACAAGATTCCAATCTACATTTGGCAGAGCTCCTTGCTAACACTCTTCAAAAGAAACCTTGAGGAGTGGATGGGAAACAGAAAGTTTACCCCAGGGATCACTTCAGTGGCTCTGCTGGACAGAGGCACAGGGAACTAATCTAAGGGGGCAGCAAAAGCCAACACATTCTGGCTAGGCTTATAAATGCCTTCAGGCAGATAGCCTAGTACCTACCTATGAACCTATGAACCTATAACACTGGAACACTGCACTTCCATGCTTATAGGTATTCCTGCTTTTACCAGAAAGAGATGGCAATAGCAGTAGTAACCCTGATCCCTCACACTACAAACGTTTCATTGAAAAATGTCCTGCTTCTGCAAAGCACCCCATGTATTCCTTCAAAAAGAGAAAGGAGAGACATTATTTCTGTTCCCTTCTTCACTTGATGAGATGAAGTCTGAGGGTGACTTGTTTTCACCTTCAGGCCTGGGAAGACCTCAGTTACCAGTGCCAGTTTGTCCCCATCTGTATATGATGTGCATCATAATTCTCCTAAAGAGAAAATAGTGTGGATTGTTTCCTTAAATAGAAGGACGTCCAGTAGTTGCTGATAAGTGAAAGTAAAGATTCTACTCTATTATCTAGCTTGGCCCCAGGACAAGTAGGGACTTCAGACCAACTTTGGGCCACAGTAACCAAACCACCAAACGGGGTTTGCGTACCGCTATTCCATTACACACCACCCTGCTGTTCATGACGTAAAGCATATTTGTATTATGTGTACAGAAGAACTACAGGTCTATCAGGATAAGGAAGTCCTTTTCTAAATCCTTACATTTCAAAACAGGAAATCAACACTTCCATTCTGGTCCCTGACTTTTAATCTGACATCTCCATCCAGAATCTTGACAATATACCTTGAAGTAATGGTATATTTTTATGCAAAGCAACCAGGTTTTACCTTGATGACTGTCCATTGGTAAGTCCATTGAAACAATTATTTTCATGAGTAGCTTGCAATACATTACTCTGTTTTCATGATCTTTGCATGAGGCAAACAAAATGAACCATAATTCCCAATACTCTCTTCTCAGGAGACAGTCTAGGTGCATTGTTAGTGACTATATTAATGTTGGAATAGCTGCAGCCAGTATTGTGGTAGCAAACTCTATCCTACAATTGTGAAAGTGATATATTTCTCTGGTATTCATGGACACCTTAGTCACTGCTGTATGACCCAAACATATGAAATAACTTGAGTACTGGTTGGAGAGAACAAAATTCATACAAAAAGTCTTAACAGCTACTTCCATCCTTCATAAAGACCAAGGCAATGTAAATGATGCCAAATCCAAGACTGATGAACTAGATATAAATATGCTTAACCTACATTTACAAAAGGTATAAAAAGACACTCAAGAAATAATCAAGGCCTCCTGTATTAGAGTTGTGGTTATGAATGCAGCTTGCTACTTTTTATAACAATTATATGATTGCAGTATGCACTTTGGCCTACAAATTTAAGATACATTTAATGCTAGATTTGATCTCTTGACTCACAGCTTTCATCAGTTTTGCTGTCCTACAAGGAATGCTGGACAAAAGAAAGAAGTAACCCTGACACTATCCTCTCCCCTCACATTGATAATTAAGCATATGATGAAAGAAAGATTGAAAGAGAGGGGGAAATAAATACTACACATACCATGTTTGGACTACTCATTTATTTAGTTATTTATTTTCATTATTTATGATAATGTCCAACCATTAAAAATAAATCACTTTTTCTCAGTTCCACCTCATATGTATAAAAGGACTCTGCATATTCTGAAATGCAACTCTCAAATGTAGTGCAGGATATCATGTATGTGGTCTTGGAGGTGTCAATATCAATCTTATTGACTAACCCCGGGATTCATGAAGCTCGGCGCAAGGATGGCATTAGCCTTGTGCCAACTGTGCAGCGTAGAGATGGTGCAGCAGCACCACGTGCATATTAATGAAGGCACGCTGCCGGAATGGCCACATGCATAGGAAATGTGAGCGAGTGCAGGGGGCGTGTCCAAGTGCTGCATAGAGGCATGAACATGGCTGCATACGTGTAATGTAAAATGCTGACTAGTACAGCCTGCCTCTAATAGTAATCACTCCTGTCAGTGTCCATGGATACTGAAATGTATGTAAAGCATACAAGACAGTTTTGCAAACACCAAAATAAAAAGTAAACACAAAGGCACGTAGCTAAATATTGAGTCCTCGTCCCTCGAACAAATGACATTTAAAACCCCGTGCCCGTATTCCATTGTAGTGTCGATAGTTATACCAAGTGGAAGCGAAACCCATCGTGTTAGCGCGCTGCCAATTGCTAAGCCTAGCCCAATGGTTAGGGTTACCACCTGTCCCACATTGTGAGGGACAGTCCCCCTCTAGGCAGTTGTGTCCATACCAAAACCATTATAAATGTCAAATGTCCTGCAACTGTAGGACATAATTATGACCCATATTTATGTAATAGTCCCATACAATACTCATTTCCGTATATAAAATACCTAAATGTTACAAGAAACAGAATAAGCAAGTAAACAAAACAGAATAAGCAACTAAACTGCTACAACAATAAGCTTACATTTAGGCCTAAAACTAAAGTACTATCCTTTTTACTGACCGTGGGTATGTGTTGGCCTGTAAAATCTGATGTGTGTCCTGAAAATGTCCCATCTTGGTCATATGAAAAGGTGGCAACCCTATCAATGGTCAGAGCATTCACCCAATATCTGCTTATTCGTGGTCCAAGTCGTCCTTATCAGGACGGCTCAAAGATGAACGGGTATTACCCAGGTCTACCTACCATGTCATGAAAGATAAGTAATTGCGTGTACCTTTGTGCGTGAAGTACAGCATGTGGAAGATCAGAAATGCTAGGGTAGTCCTCACAACCATATTGGTACCAGAGATATGTAGTGTACACAATGTGTTCTGTTGACTGTACCATGGGCCATCAACCAGAGAAGGGATGGATGGTGTCTGTGGAATATGGAGGTGGGGGGTGATGGGTAATGTAATAATTCACCAAGGGGAGACTGGGTTGGATGCACAATAGATGAACTGGAAGTGTACGAGGGAGCAGTGGATGAATCAGAAAGATAACCAAATAAACATTCACATCTGCAATACAACCTGACAGGCCATACAGTAGAACACACAAACATATGAACATTAAAATGTGCGATACACATGTACAGAAACGTTACCGGCACATACCCACATAATGGTCTGGCCTGAACTGAGCTATCCAACCCCAACAGACCTGGATATATAATTGAATACCCATCATCCCCTCCACAGCACACCACCCCCCCTTCCTGAACGTCCACCAAAACCACCCATACTTGGGCTGCTAGCTTGGCGCAGCCATATCTGCACATAGTGACCCCAACTCATATCCAGTAGGCACTCACCCTAGGCAGTCTCAGGTTTGCAAACTATGTATCCCTTGCATGTATAACCCTACCTTATTTTCGTAAAGCCAAAGGAATTGAGGTCATCGGTCCCCACAATTTTTGGATATCCCTCATGGGATAAGTATCTGTTCTAAACATTAGACTTGGTGTCACGACACAATGTCCAGTCCTGTAGACATCTGGACACAAGTTGTATGAGCAGTAGTTGTCCACAAGACTGCTCAGCCTCCAGCCGGTCCTGCAGAACCTACAACCCGAGATTAAACACCTGACCGTGATGCACGTCTCCCCACATGCATTATCGGGAAGATATACCTTACACATTCGCATAGTGGCAGTCAGATATAGGGTGGTTAAGGTGCTTTAAAGCAGACGTAAGTAGGGTTATCACCTGTCCCACTTTGCGAGGGAAAGTCCCTTTTTGGACAGTTGTGTCCTGACCAAAAATAATACAATGACAAATGTCCTGTGGTTGTAGGAAATAATTATGTCCCATATTTCATGTAACAGTTGCATAAAACAGGTATTTCTGTATGTAAAATACTTAAATGTTACAAGAAACAGAATAAACAACTAAACTGCTACAAGAATAAGCTTTCATTTAGGCAAATAAGTAAAGTTCTAACCTTTGTACTGACCGTGGGTATGTGTCGGCCTGTAAAATCTGATGTGTGTCCCAAAAATGCCCCACTTTGGCCATTTCAAAAGGTGACAACCTTAGACGTAAGCGGGTATGCAAGTGTGTATGCGTGATGGTAAGTGGTGGTGATTCAACGGTATGGGAAATGTAAATAAGCATGTAGGTGTATATGCATGTGTATGTACAGACCGATATATATATATATATATAGATGTAGATATGAAGAATGAACATGGTCACAATATAGCAGTCATAACAAATGTGAAGGGAAACAACAGTGGAACCCCCCATAATATTTAGTACTGTTATATATCAGGATGGCCAGAGGTGAGCACACCTCTGCATCACCAACCACAGGTAGGATGCTAAATGTGGAACTAACGATGTTCCCGTGCTAAGTCTGACTTTCAGCTACGTACAGAGCAGTCTCGGTCCCCAGTCAGACAAGCCTAAACCCGGATGACCACATGAACACCGTGATAATCAAATACATGTATGTGCCAGGACTAAAGAATTTGGAGGTCTGAATATACTTTGAGTGAGTCAACATGTAGCAAGGGTCCAGAGCAGTAGAGAATGGCGCATGTGTAGTAGTGTGTTTTTCCCAACAGGAAAATGGATGCCTGCTGTGTTAGTGAAGTGCTGAGTCATGTGTTCAGGTAATTATGAACCATGGGTATACATATAAATGAAGCAGAACGCCAATAGTGTAGTGGTTAGAGCATCTGACTATCGAGCAGACATTCCCGGTTTGACTGCAGCACACACCATTTATGACACGTAATCCATATACGAGCATATCTTGCTAATTTTATGCTGTATAACGATATACTACCAATTAAATGTGACCTGGGCTGACTTATCACAGTAAGAATGTAGACGGATTTTACATGATGTGAATCGGCGGTTAAATGGAAAACCGTAGCTGAAAAGTGTTGTACTCACCCTTTGTCCAATGGCCCTTGTTCCGCCCAGCAACACAATATACTGCGTTGTCCAAGCCCGACGC
>NC_056732.1:82986402-83068902 GCF_019279795.1 Protopterus annectens | reverse complement strand
ATGTATATATATATAATCAGATATATAGGTTCATAGGTTCATAGGTTCATATATATATATATATATATATATATATAGCCCATATATTTATGTTACGCCACCCTTTAGTATGGGGAACTATACCCATTATTTTGCTGTGCCTCTGTCGAGCAGTGACACTGAGGTAATCCCTGGGGTATATCTGCGATCTCCCATCCATTGGTCAAGATTTCTCTTGAACAAGGCCAGCGAGGTGCTCTGCCTCACATGTACCGGGATTTTGATCCACAGCATAGGGAGTTTTGGGTGATGAATCTATCCCTCCAGCACGCCTATTAATAGCCGTGTCGAGGTTTAAGTCTCCGCCTTGTGGCTCTGATGTATCTAGATTTTTTGAGGTGAAGCATATTCACCAAATCTGGTTTTGACATGGCCTTGTATGTTAGGCAAAGGTCACCTCTGAGCAGCGGTAGCGACTGAATAGAGCTGGAGTTCTTTCAGTCGGGCAGCATAGGACAGATTTTTGAGACCCTTTATCCTTTTGGTGAGGAACTTTGTGGCCTCCAGCTGCTGCAAGTGTCGGGTCAGATACATCCCGAATGGGGCATTGTACTCAATCATTGGTCTGATGAGTGATGAGTAAAGGGAGACTATGACCTCCTTGATCTAGATGAGAATCCCTTCATGATAAGGTGGGCAATGTAGAAGGTCTTCCTAACTACTTTAGCTACATGGGTGTCGAATGACAGACTACTATCAACCTGGGTCCCCAGGTCCCTGATAACTTCTTCTGTGCTCAGTGGATTGCCACCTATTTGGTAGCTAGGGGTAACCTTGTTTTTCCCAAAGGGTATGACTATGCATTTTTTGGAATTTAACTTCAGGCCGTGGCTCTGGCACCAGTTATCCGTTTCTGTGAGACCCTTCTGAAGGATATCTGTGTCAGATGTGTTTCCTACTATGGCGCCCAGTTTGCAGTCATCTGCAAACTTTGTCAGCCATAACCCTCCTGTGTTTGCTTGTACTTCGGAAAAGTAGATGCCAAACAAGAGTGGGCCCAGGACTGAGCCCTGTGGGACACCACTTGTGACAGGTTTTGAGTCTGACATGGCGCCAGCAACTCTGACCCTGTGGGTTCTGTCACTCAGCCAGTTTGCAACCCATCTTGTGATGTATGGGTTAACATTTAAGCTGATGAGTTTTTCAATGATACCAGTGGGGTATTGTATCGAAGGCCTTAGCCAGATCGAGGTAGGCTGTATGGACTGCCTTTCCTCGCCAATGGCTTTGGTGACTGTTTCAAGAAGTCAACCAAGTTTAAAAGGCATGATCTGCCTTTGATAAAGCCAAACTGGGTTGGATCCAAAGTCTGCAAATTCCTATGTCTTTATTTATGAGGTCCATTATGATCCTCTCCATGGCTTTGCAGATAAGGCTTGTCAAGCTAATGGGCGGTAATTTCCAGGGTCGGTGGAGGCACTGCCTTTGTGAAGTGGGACCACAGTTGCAGTGCGCCACCCTCGGTACGTATCCCGAGGTAAGACTTTGATTAAACAGCTGTCCTAGCTGTGGGTTTAATTCCTCATTGAGTTCGTGGAGCACACAGCCGGGGACACCATTAGGTCCCATGGATGCTGTGTTTTTGCTTTGGATAGAGCAGTTCTCACTTGGCTGGAGATGTTTGGGGGCTGCAATCGCTTGGTATAGATATCTCTCCTTTGGGGAGGGGAAGTTTGCACTGAACCTGTCAGCCAGTATGTTAGCAATGTCTGTAGGATCAGTAATCTTCACATCATTTTGAACTAGTTCTGAGCATATCTGGGAGTTTCCTCATAGGTTTCTAACATAGCTAAAGAAGGCCTTATGATTGTCTTTGAGTCTTTAGCTATTTTTCTCTCGAAATTTGCTTTGGATGATTTTATGAGAGCTCTTAGTTTTTTACTTATAGTGATCAAGGGTGTCTTACTTTAAGGATTTTACTCTATCTTGTAGTAGCTTCCTCCTTTTATTGTAGAGTTTGTTTATGGCTGTCCACCAGACTTGACGCTTGCCTTTGGTACTAAGAGTCTTTGTTTTGTTTGGGATTGCCTTATCCATGCAGTCCTGCAGGTGCTGGTAGAAGGTGTTTGTAAGTGATTCAGCAGCTTGAGTACTGTTTTCCATGACTCGGGGCCTAAAGGAGACCACACTAGTCTTTAGAAGTGTGAAGTCGGCTTTTGAGAAGTTCTTTACTGTGGTCTTTTTTATTTCAGGTGGGGGTGGGATGAGGACCTCCTATATATATATATATATATATATATATATATATATACAGCAAGATATGAATACACATGTATGCAAACATATGCAGATATATCCGTATATATTAATGTAAATAGATATATATATGTTACAGTAAATATACACATGTATATATGTATATAACTAGGTTATGTTACAGCAGTTAAGGGTAACATATATTCAGACCGGTCATATGTTGTTGGGAGGTCCAATAAACAAACATCTACCTCCCACACCCCCAGCTAGGCCAGTGAGACATACAGACATGCAATAAAGGTAAATACAACACTGCTTCCCAGACCACCGGCAAGAAACTACCAGTGGGAGAGATCTACAAGGTCTACACTTTAAACATGGACAGCGACGTCCCTTGTGGGACACCAAAAATGTTGTTCTTCCAGGCAAGGCCAGTAAAGATTACTGCAACCAGGATGTAGCTGTACATGGAACAGTAGGTTGTGCAAGCCTGATAACACATGGGTTGACACGGCGAGAGTGGGCAGTGTTCATACCCCACCTGCACCCACAGTAAGGATGAGTGCTGTAGAGTAGTGGCAGGTAGGGGAACTATGGGTATGCGATTATGGGCCTAGGCGTGCAGGTGTTGGCTGGCAGACACGTATTAGGACCGCCCCATGGATGTAAGTAATATTCCGATGTGGGTATAGCAGACGCCCATACCTCCCAAACCTTAAGAGCACATCTACTTGATAGTCCATAAACCATTGGGGGAACACATAGGGACCATATCATTGAACTGTCCCCAATTACCAGGGACGTCCGTGATTACGAATCAGAATCTAACACAGTCCCAACTAAACCCTCCTAGAACTAGTGATATTAGGAGGAAAGGTGGCGGAATACACGTAATGAATAATGACCACATGCAAGAGTCCTAAACAGCGTGTATCTCAGACAATGTGTATGACTACATATGTGCTCTGGGTCCATCAATGTGTCAGGTTAATAGCACCAACCTTCTAAATGTGTCCCTGAGGTTGTTATGCAGTGTCCCTGATTCAGTGTTCATTCTTCCCCATTCGTATGAGAGGTCTGCTAGTGAGAGAAAGCGCATGTTCCGCCGACTACCTTAGAAAGATAATTGAATAATAGGGTTGGGGTTACCACCTGTCCACCTTTGTGAGGGACACTCCCCTTTGGCCAGTTGTGTCCTGCAAAATAAATGTCATTATGGCAAATGTCCTGTGATTTAGGGCAACGACTTCCTATATTGTCTGTAGTAGTTGCATAAAACAATTATTTTGTACCTGAAACACCTAAATGTTATAAGAAACAGTATAATCAACTACAATGCTACAAGAATAACCTTTTATTTAGGCAAAACAGTGAAGTACTCTCCTTTCTACTGGCTGTGGGTATGTGTTGCCCTGCAAAATCTGACGTCTCTACATACAGGTCCTATAGGGTTGCCACCTTTCCAAATGACCAAAGTGGGACATGTTCTGTAGAAATGTCAGACTTTCCAGGACAAAACATACCTACAGCCATGCATACTACAGAATTATACTTATTTGCACAAATAAAAGCTTATTCTAGTAACATTTGAATTGCTTATGCTACTTCACATGACATATAGAAGTTTCATATATATAGAGTAACTGTTTTATGCAACTATTAAAGAAACATAGAATATAATATTGTCCTGTAATCAGGACATTTGCTATGTCTTGATTATTTTCGCAGGGCACAACTGCCTAAAGAGGGACTGTCCCTCACAAAGTGGGACAGGTGGTACCCCTAAAGTCCCACCTTGTCCAATTGAAAAGGTGGCACACCTATAATAGGAATGCGGTAGCATGACTCGGCCAATGGATGTGATTCCTACAACCCAACTACTTGTCTGTATTGAAGAGTCTCAGTCCCCATGTATCAGCCAGACGGGAGCAGATTGTATGAGGAACACACAAATAATATGATTAATTTACTGGACAGGCCGCTGATTCCGCACACCTATAATAGGTATGCGGTAGCATGACTCGGCCGATAGATGTGATTCCTACAACCCAACTACTTGTCTGTATTGAAGAGTCTCAGTTCCCATGTATCATCAAGATGGGAGCAGATTGTATGAGGAACACACAAATAATATGATTAATTCACTGGACAGGCCACTGATTCCGTACAGTCGAATGAAATATCGTCGCCTAATGGGCAGCCATTCCTGATACTGTAGTCATGTAGTCCGATGTAATAGGCATCACAAGGTGAGAGCAGATTGTATGAGAAACACACAATTAATATGATTAATTCACTGGACAGACCACTGATTCCATACAGTCGAATACCATGCCGTCACCTAATGGGCATCCATTCCCAATACTGTAGTCATGTAGTCCGATGTAATAGGCATCACAAGGTAATATTGTAGTCCTCGCTCCCACCCAGGGGTGTGAGTGACAGATGCAAGCACCAATGTCGGTGCATTTGTAAGTGCGGGAGCGAGCGGGTGTAAGCGTGTTTGGCTACCAGTATGCGAGTATTGCACTGGTAAAGCAATGTGGAGGCTAACTGAGTGTAAGAAGCTGTAACCAGAGGTCAGCAGTGCTTAACACCGCACAAACCCACGCACACCTGCTCCCAACTGCTTTAATGTGCCTTACTCCCTCCGTATCCAATGGGCTTGTTCTGCCCTGCAACCAAATAAACATCCTTTGCAAGGGTCAGAACCAGGACCCTGTGCACACAGCTAATGTGAATTACCAATACGCCATGGCAGATATACAGACAATGGACAGTATCACAAACATATCATACAGCGCAGTCATTCAACAGTATAGGAATGTATCCCATCATGTAGATGTATATGTGAGTGTTTATGTCCAGCATATAGGTATATACATATATATAGAGATATATCAGGAACATACCATGTGGCAACAAAGCATTACAAATGAATGAAATGGGAAACACCAGCAATGCCTTTATTATGTAGTGGGGCTGCTTTATGTGATCTCAAGACTCCTTCAGGCAGACATGTGTCAGTCATACACGCAAATAGGTGTACATTGGCCGTATACATCACTCTGTGCATGTAATGTACATTAACACAACAGTACCTGTCCAGTCATTATGTGTGAACAGTTCTCTTGCAAGGTGCTGTGTGCAACATCATCATCATCATGATAAAGGTAAATGGGGTAACCATAGAGGGACCGGTAGTGTTGTGTGTACAATGGGTTCATTCTCATCACGTGTACCTGGACCATGTAGGAGTGATGTGCATACCAGGATCATGCACCTGAGGGACAGGGGTGAGGATAACAGGAGTATGTTGTGATGCATATTACAAGGGTTTCATGTGTCCAGTGGGCACGTGTGTGACAGCTATGTATAGGGTAGATTTTGTCCTAGGAGCCGATTGGCCTTATGTTTCCATAGGTAAGGGTCGGATGTAGGGGAAGGAGTGTAGGTATGGACGTGGTGGATAGGTAGGATCACAGAAAAGACAGCATACAGGGTTGGTATATGACACATGTGGGGGGATACACCCCGGATGGGATGGGTGTTCGGCATTCACAAGCCCATGGGAACAGTGGGACGGAGGTCCCCAGCCATGGGCAACTGCCACTGCACCTAAACAGCTACAAAAGAGGCAGTGCTGGGGGATGTCTAGGAGGGGCAGCATCACCCTGTAAATGTGACTCTCTGCCCTTGAGCTGGCGTATCTAGCTTTGGAATCTCTTAGTGAGCCACCAACGCAACACGTCCGGGACCGCACAACAGCAGACATGTACCTGTCTGGTCCTGCACCCAGGGGGGACATGCTCCATCCTCAGTGGTGGTACCACCAGAAGGTGGTGCAGAGCCAACAGAGGTTGATGTCTAAGGCCGGGCTCCAGATGTGCTAGTGCCCGGTGCCATGGTCAGCTAAAGTGGGACAGGAGGTTATGCCGGGACCTCTCAACCCATTCAGCCTATGGTGTTGCAGTTTATACCCACATATGGCTTAGTGATAGAGAACAACATACAGGATTACCTACGACAGTATGCATAGATATTACTAGCAACTCAACACAACAGATGATATACATTTGCAGAGGGAGCACAACACATGCATATATCCTGCATGCTATCTGTACAATGTGTAGTAGACGTGTGACCGCAGCTATGAACAGTTGCCCATTATTGGTTTGTCACTGGGAACCCCCAGACAGTGTCTGTCATACCACTGTCTCATGTGACACATGTCCAGTCAGGGATGCGATGGCAGTAACACATCCCTATCATCATGTGCTGTCTGAAATCCTCACACCATGCTTCTGCTGTGCACAGATGTGTGTTCGGTGTGTAACACAGGAAACAAATGGCTGCACACACTGACCAGTTCACAGATGGCCCTACAGATGGGGGTCCCTCAAGAACAGAACAGAGTACTGTCATGTCAGTATTATAACATGCAGAATAGCCATTACCACACACATGTTAAACAGGCAGTAGTCTCAATGCAGCATAGGCAGGCAGATGGGGACAAACACACACACACACACACACACACACACACACACACACACACACACACACACACACACACATGGCAAGTCTGGGATTAGAACACCAACCTAACTACATTATTACACTACAGCATTATGCAGTTACAGAATGCGCTACCGAGATTACTGGGACGCAGCACTCCCAAAGGTGTATTTGTAGGTGGGTGACATCATCAGCCTTGCCAAAGGTGGGTATAAGAAATGTAAGGAGTGTGAGCAGTCTAATAGCATTACTCAGTCCTCAGGCAGACGGGAACAAATACACAAATACACACACACACACACACACACACACACACACACACACACACACACACACACACACACACATGCACGCCAGTGGTGGGAATGGAACACCTGCCTATTTATGGATCACTATTACAATACTACATAGTTACAAGTTGTTCCACACAGACTACACATTTCAAGGCTGTCATTATGACCTTCTAGGAATGCGGACATCAACAGGGATGCTGGCAGCTAAGATGTACATACCTGTGAACCTGTGTATTTAAAGTAGGAATCCATCCTGACATGGAGCATGCCCATCTGTGGAATGGACGACTACTATCACTATACAGGGTTACAGTGGCCATGCCCATACACAGAGGCACATAACCGACACAAGTTGTCACTGGGCATGCTCACACACTTAGTAGCACAGGGCTGTTCGGAATGCACTATGTGTCCATCTACACAAGGTTATACTGGGCATGCTTACACACTTAGTAGCACAGGGCTGTCTGGGATGCACTCTGATTCTAAACACGGAAGGCCACAGTGGCCATGCTATTACAGGTAGACTTAAAGAACACATTGTAATGGGCTCTGGTGTTAGTAGTTGTCATTGTTAGCAGGAATGCTGCTCTACATATATTTGACACCGGTCTTTTACACAACGTATGCTGCTGTCCATCACCTTAGATGTACCATCCTATACCAAGCACAATATCACCACTCGCAGTGATGTCTTGCTAAGACTGGAAACTGCTTGACCAACACAATGAGCCTTGCTAGAGGTGGCAACTGCTTGAACAACACAATGAGCCAATGTCTTGCTGTAAGTACGAGGTTGTCCAGTGTTTGTCATTTTGGGATGACATGACTGACAGTAGACAGGCCTTTGACACATATCACATGTATCCATGATTCAAGGGAGTGGAGATAATACCCATATGCCCATACATTGCCATTCCAAGGCAAATGTCCAAAACACAGGATAACACCCTGACACCTACAGGACAACTGCATTGTATGCTTATGCTAACCAGTGCTAGATGTGTAGTGTCCATAATCACTGCTCACTGTAGATCCAACAATGGGCAGTACTGACATCTGTGCAGTGAGGAACACCTGGCTGATGGCTCTGTAGTGCAAAATAGCACTACCACCATATACCTCAGAACCAGACATGTGAGCCATAACACAGGTACGAACCACTCCAGGTGGTGGTGTCCTCACATACATAGAGGCTACTCAGATGTACTGACCGGTACCCCCATGAAAGGCATCACAAATGAGTCATGTGCAGGACACATTGTCACATGCTGCATTCTAGGATGTAAACCTCAGACACCACCATGCCCTCGGACCACCAACACGCATCCATACATGTTGTAGGACATATACGTGTACACCACCATGTGACCCTTGACCAGTGGACTGTACCAAGCTCTACATCAACTGTAGAGAGTATCCATGTACTAACACAGTTGCATCATGTGTTATGCAATGCAATGATACCACTGTCTGTAACCAAGTCAGCTGTACACATACCAGGGGCCCTCGGTTATTTACAGCATTAGCAGATGACTGTTGCTGTACACCAGTACACACCCTCATGTATGGATATGACATACATGTACCTGCCCTGGGTATGTACATGCCACACTCACAACATACATGTAAATAGTATAGCTGTTGTTGTCCTTTGTGCAAACAGGTGGCTACAGCCATTACACACATGCACATGGAATTTAGGTCCATGGCTGCTGAATGTTAACAGTACATAAGGTGTGATATCAATGTTGACAGAGGTAACATTCTCTCTGTACCGGTCACCCATTACACCTATCATATCATACAACAGTCCATGTGTCATGTATGTCAATACACATGTCCATTAATTGCAGTGCCTACAAACATGCCCAAATGACAGGACTGTAGGATCTACACACATGTACATGTAGCGGTGTGCATTCAGATAACATGCCTGTGCAGTTGTTGATGTATGCAGGTGACGTGTATCCTAGTACATCATGCAGTTGCAATGCAGCCTCAACATTGCCAACTGTATATGGTGATATGCTGAATGTACGGAAAAATGTACCTCAGGTATGGACAGATGTGTGGAAATAACTAAGTGGTGGGGCATCTTAGCAGATGGATGTTTGCCAAGGACAGCTCACAGGTATGTCACAAGCGGTCCTACAATAACCTGTGTAACCAGTAAGCAATGGTTTAGTTAAATGAAGGACATAATACACAACTTAGACAGCGGTCAGGGAGACAGCGAAGGTAAATCACCTGACACCTGTTAACAGTTAAGACGTCCAATGTGCATATATCAGCACTGTTGCCAAAGGAAGCTCAGTACACTTTGTAACATGTGCAATACTGCTGTAAGTCTGTCATACATATCATGAGCTAGGCAGGTCTTTGATTCACAGTACTGGCATGTGTGGTTGTGTGTGTGTCCATATATGTCATGTATGGTGGGGAATACATCTCAATTGTTACTCACTCTCCTGTACACTAGTCTACACATCTGTACAGACTGCAATGTAGAAAGCAGGACATAGGCAGGGGTGTGTTTCTCACACATGTGAGGTATCTGTATATGCGTAACATAGGTGTATTCAATATTGAATGCCACAGTGTGTGTATGTGTGTGTGTATGTATGGCTGTCTGGTCCCTGGAGTGAGGATGTATGCTACCATACTGAACTGATAAGACCCCTCCCCCCATCCAGGTGATGCAATCTACTATCTGTGTTGATGTCCACAATCTTAGGCCATACTGACTACCTGTACATGTGTATTCTCTGTGGCGCATCATGTAGGTGCACAGTACTGTAATGCTGATTTGCACATAGGCAGGGGTCCTCACCTCACCAGGAGCAACTGTGTACGAGTGTGTTACTGTGTCGGTGAATCCGTGAGTTTGTGGGTGTGTTACTGTGTCACTAAATACATGTGTGTCAATACCTGAGTGTGTGGGTGCAGTTGTGTGTTGGCATCCTGTCATGGGAATGTGTATTACTGCTTCCCAATGAGGCATCACACTTCCCACTGGCCTCTACCCTTGTAATCAGCTAGACCACACTCTTACCTCACCACTCCATGTAACTGGACCTGTGATGTCACCCTGTATGGATGCCACGTCTGTAGCCACAGTAGCTTAATACACAGCTATCATACTCTTGGATCAGTAGACATGTTTGGAACGGGGCACATTCTTGCTATTATGTGGCAGCTACATGGTGCATGATGGTATATTCATACATACCTGTGAGTAGTCCACATTGATATATGGGACACTAAATGCAAACACTGACATCCACCGGCACGTGCAATTAGACCTGAAGGAGGATAGAAGAACATCATGACCAACATGCAGTTACTGTCGTTACACAAGACACATACTGTTAACAGTACAAAATGCATTGTACACCTGTAGAACATGGCATGTCCGCTGCCTGTCAACAGCACTCAACAACTGTAAACTACACTTATCTTCCTAGTCTGTTCACCCTGTGCATCAGACCATATGAGCATGTCCCTGCACTGATGGTGTGGATGTCAGGGATGCGGCACAGGCATCATCATATGGACAGGATGATAATGTTTGCCAGAAGCCTAGGTTGCACCATTGGATGACATCATGTGTGTGGGTTAGGGGCTTAGATTTAATTGGGCGTGTGTGGATGTTATGCATGTGTGTGTTGCGGTGCCCTACTTATGTTTCCAGTGTGTGCGTGTATGTATGCACACAGTTCTGGCATGTGTCTGGCCTACACAGAGGTATTATTGACAGTTGCAGACTGTACAGGCCAGGTTTTACAGTTCACGGTGTCCGGCCACGGACATGTGACCTGTGCCTGCCAGTGGTTGCATGGGCACTACCAGGCAGATGTGCAGATTGGGTACTGTCTGATGTCACTTGTCCACTGGAACCATGTCCCTGTTGGGACCATCCTGGGCCAACGTGCATGTGGCCTGCTGTGTCATGGTGTGGACAGCACAGCACCAGATGCATTGCTGCTGCTACCACCACTATGGGAGTGGACATGTAAGGTAGGTCGTACACGTAGACCTGAAACAGGTAATGTAGCAGGCCTGCGTCCACATGCCCGACACCTCCCTCCTACCAGATGTTCCAACACAGACATCTCACGGATTGTCATGCCATGGTCAAGGACTCCAACCATGTCACCCAACCGTCTATCCAAAGCTTCGGCGATCTGCTGTAGAGCATTTACCATTGCCTGGATGTTGTTGTTTAAAGAATGGACAGCAGCCATCTGAAGTCTCTGATCTTCACTGTTATACCATTTAGCACGTGCCTGTGCCTCCATTACAGCCTGAAACATGCGTCTGGTGACACCAGCTGCTGCACTCTGTCTTGCAGGAGCATGTTGGCCAGATGCCCTCCTATGAGCAGCAATGGCCACATGCCTGTGTGGGGCAACACCAGTCAGTTGGCTGACACCATGGTGTGCAGGCATACTTTCCATAGCCCCCACACTCTCCTGTTCCAAGCTACCACACGCCAACTATCCTTCCTCTATGGCCACTGATGATGGGATATGTGCAGGCATGGGATCTGTGTGCGGGGATGAGGGGGATATAGCTGGAATAGCAACCAATGGCACAGTTTCTGCCCCTGACAACTCTGCCTGTGCCTCAATCATATGTTCATCATCACTGCTAGAGTCTGTGGGGATACTAACATCAGATGTACTGCAGAAGGGCAACGCACTTACATCACCTGTGAGGGCAGACAAGAACTGTACATTACAATCTATACAATAGACACACACAGATGCACACACAGATGCACACACACACACACACACACACACACACACACACACACACACACACACACACACACACACGCATGTGATATGACAGAAGGCATGCAACATGCATGTGATACGGCAGACGGCATGCAGCGGAGACAATAATAGTGGTAGTTATCATACATCCCTGGGTTGCACACAACAGCATGCATGTGTCATAGCAGATGGCATGCAAATGACACAATCATAGTAGTAGTTAGCATACATCCCTGTGTTATGCCATGTAGACCAGCACAGGTTAACAGTACACCTGCCGGATGTGTGGCATATGACCTTGACAATCACATGTAGTATGACATGTGATCTGCTGACGTGTGCAATGGCATGCATACATGTTTAACACAATAGTGTCCTGTCAAATATACAGTGGGGTAATGGTGTCCCAATGCAGTGTTGTGTGTCCGCCCTACAGATATACTGCACATTTAGCTGATGTGCATGGCCATTGCAGGGAATCATGAGGCATCTCTATTGCTATACAGTGTGAGTTACAGACACGGTTCATAGCCATGACTGTGTTCAGATACAATACATATATACTGTGGAATGTGACCCACATCACTGAGGTGTATACACACTAAACATTGATGTGGAATGTGTGACACAGGTCACTGAAGGATATACGGATGACACCCGTGCACATCTGCAACCATATTACTGCTGCCTGACAACTATGGCCAGACATGGCAAAAATGTCGGTACACCATGTCCCACATGACATCTGTGTACCACACACACACACACACACACACACACACACACACACACACACACACACACACACACACACACACACACACACACACACACACGAGGAGCAAGTATGACATTGATGTCCAACACCAGCAAGGGGAATGTACTGTATCTGTGGGCTGATGTGGATACTGTACAGATGACTGCTGTCATGTTGTGACACCCTCAAGATGTTCAACACATTTCATGTGGTGGATTGATGTCACGCCTACACAAGATGTGCACAGGCCTGTAGGATGTCTACTGTTCCACATCTACAATATAACCATTACACAAAGGCCATAGTTGGACCAGGTGTAGCCATTGTACGACAGGGTGTACACACAAGCACATCACATCTACTGTGTGTGTTGCTTCATGTCTCTGGCCATCCTCCTTGGCTATGTGTGTACATGTGTTGGCCAAATTATTGTGACAGGCATCTATTTCACACGTCTATGTTGTCCCATATGACATACTCCCATAGATGTCATATGCTCCACTGACGATAGGGTTATGCAGACAAAGGGTGGTATGTGGGAAATGTCTGCAGGTTAGTTAGGCAGTGTTGCAGCCAGGCCACTAGATGTCATGGACATGTCAAGATAGCACATCACATTGTGTGACATTCATAGCAGGGCTATGATCCACACCAGTGAATCCTGTGGGCTGGCCATACTCCAGCCCACTGTGTACTACTGTTTGTATTCCCCACATGTGTAGTTCTGATTTGTAGTACATGTCCCTACAGTGAACAGCACCTCCACCATTGTATGCACAGCTGTCCACAAATCTGGCAATGACAGTTTGTGAGGATTCATGTCGGTGAGGTGATTCACATAGTTTGCAAGTGTTGCACATGTGTAGGCATTGTGATGCATTGCAGGTCCGACCTGTATATTGTGACAGGACCATACATTATGTGTACATGTAAATGACCACATGGCAGATAGATCTGTGATTTATGATGCCGGATAAATAACAGTCTCACCTGTAGCGGGCTGCTGTCACAGTGGAATGCCAGAGGTACCTAAATAGGAGTAACACAGCAGTATGAGCATTATCCACGCCTGTATGATGGCTACAGGGTGCAATGTGCATGGTAACACATACACCAGTACATTAGACTATACTATGGTGTATGCACATTTGTGCATACATATAGTATGCGGCATGTGTGTATACATGCCTTGCATATGATGTTACATTACATATTGTACAGTGACACATGCAACTATATGGAATATAGTTGTTATAGCTGCAGTACTGACTTACCAGACAACTCCGGGCTCAGTGGTTGAGAGACACCCACCTCCACAATATCAGCTAAGGCTTGTGGATGTGGTTCTGCAGGTGTCCCCAGGTTGGCCAGTAGCTCCTCGGTACGTGTGAGTGGGGGCTGGGTTGGTGGTCCACCACCTGTTGTTATTTGTTCCCTGGCAAGTGCATCCGCAAGCTGTTTCATCCATCTAATGAGGTCTGTACAGTGTCTGCGCACCTGGTGGTATGTGCAGTTGTGGCCACCCACATCATTAACCCTCTTGTGAAGTTCCATTCACAGGGCATTCCACTGCTGTGCATCCTGTGGCACAGGGCTGAACAGGATATCATGATTGTCAAATTAGTATGGGATGAGGGCCTCATTCTCCAGGTGGGTAAAAGGGGTAGCCTTGCACGTGGCATACCTAGAAGACATAATGATGGTGACAGGTCACAGTAACTCACAGAGACATACAGAGCTACAGCTGAACATACATGTGTATCGCATTTATTATGATTAAATAGCTGTATTTGCAAATCTACATGACACTGACATGTTTGTGTCATACACTTAACACTCAATGGTGAGTGGATATTATCAGCATATATGTGTGTGTGTCACCTGATTACCTTGCTCATACCCCATGTGGATGCTGTCTTGATGTGGGCATGTCTGTTTGCCTGTACTGGTGTTACTACCTATCAGCACATGGCTGGACATGTCCACATTAATGCATTAGACATTGATGCTGTGTATATGTCACATATAAAGACTTACACTGCCTTAACAGACATGACCTGTGACCCTGCAGGCTTGCACACATAAGGTTTTGCATGTATGTGTTCTGCCATATACAGCTACACGGCACTGTACAGCAATTCAATATCCTGCCATGTATCACCTGTGTTGCACATGTGATACACATGGGACACTGGCTAGCCAGATGGTATTTGCAGAGATGGATATCAACTAGAGCATGTACAGTCAAAGTCAACTAGTAGGCTATATGCAATGGGCCATGTATGAATCTAGGATGAAAGGTTACCTGGCTGTAGCCGACAGGCGGGTCTCTGGGGCCAGGTGGAGCAGTGCCACATTACTGATCCACAGGGTTAATGATACATTTGCCATGCGGTCATCACACCATGTCTGAGAGGGGAGCGATGTGCAGCTTTGATGGACAGGAATGCATAGTATGGCAGGACTATGCAAAGTGTATGGGACAAGGATCTGTCCAGCATGTGGAAGGTGCATGTCCATGAAGTATGTGTTTGAGATCAGGATGTGTACATGTAGCATATCCAACATCACTGGGTTGGACATGGATTTATTCAGGGTATGCATCATGCTACATAGTGGAGATGGGGAATGGGAAGGCTGATGCAGCCCATCTGCACATGGCCAATACCCCTTAAAGGAAATATGTGATCTGATATGGGTCACTTGAGTGTTGTGTATGGCTGGACAATAATCTCTATATTCATGGATGGCACCCTGTCATTATTAGGGTTGCCACATATGACTACCTGACAGGTGTGGTGATGTAGCTATCACAGGAAAGACAACTGTCCAGCTGCATCCCTTACACACAGTGTCCATTATGTTGACCGCTGCCTAGGTGGTAGCTCATGGGTACAGGGTTATTAACATAGGGGTGACAATGCAATATATAGCTGTCAGATTGTGGCCATATGTCACACACACCTCACCCACAAAGCCCCTTCTGTATGTTGTCCACAACACTCTTGAGTTGGCTATTGCTCCTAGGTCATAGTCATTTGCATACTTCAATAGGCAGATGCCTTTTGTTTGTCTGTGTGTTATGGACTACAATGAGGGGGAATACAATTAATTAACCCAGTCTTACTGTAGCTGGCACTTGTGTGATGAGCATGTATTATTCAGACACCTTCTGTAGTGTTGGTTCTGCCAGCAGTCCCGTTGCAAACACTCCTGTGACATAGGAATGTACATCTAGTATACCGAGTGTAGGTGGAACACAGTATGGGTGATGATGTCCTATGACCTGGCAAGGTTATGATATGCAGTGTGAAATCAACCTTACTGTCATCTACATCTGTACTGCTGACATCAAATAATTTGATCAAGGTTCATGGCCTTCCAGACCAGACTCAGCAGGGTAGTAGTGCAGTACTTCCCATTATCAGTGGTGTCTCCCCCTTTGTGGGTTGTGATACCTGTTGGTGTGCACCATTCAGTGTGCACATAGCCTGACATGGAGCTATTTTTTACATGATGTGTACGTGAAGAGCAACTTGTTTTGCCATATAAGTATGATACAATCTGTGATGTGGACAGGTCTCATGCAGCCTGAATGCAGCTTGTACCTGCATAGTTGTGGGTACAGGGGCTCTGTCGTGTACATGGATATATGATTGTGTAACTGTTGAGGGGGGCAGTGTGTTTATGTTATCCAAGACCCTATCTGGATTGCTTATTCATGCTCAGCACTTGTTCAGAACTTGTAAGCACTATGTAATCTACTAATTACTATAGCACTCAATATTCCTCATTACCTAGAGGTAAACAGGTTTTGTACATACTTTTCACACTTGCTTAGAGTAAAATAGCTCTTTTACTCACTTTCCTCACTTATCTAGGGGAAATTAGTTTTATATTCAAGCATGTCCAAGGGTCAGCTGCCAGTGTTCTCTCCTGTCTATCTGATGAATATGGACATCCTAAGGCAATGCAGACATTGCCTCATGTACACAGACAACCCTCTCTGCCTACCACCCAACACTACAACCTGTGAAAGATGCACTTATCTAGCCAAACTGGAGGTAAAGCTCTCTCCAACCAAGCCTGACCCTGACAGTCATGTGGAGAAGGTAAATATTTGCACCACACCACACTCATCACATAGTCTTACTGAATCTACCCCACCATTAACTGAGAAAACTACTCGTGTACCAACTCATTAGCTCAACGCTTTCTGGAATTCATAAACACCAATGCCCTGGATCATCATATCCACACACACACCAGGGGCAACAATATCCTAGACTTAGGCATTACCAACATGAGTGACCAGTGCTCCACTCCTGAAGTCAACTCCTTGTTGGTCCAATCCGACCATGAGCTGTACATCGTTGATATCCACATCCCGCCCCCACCCCCCATTAAGGGAACCACAATATAATATGTCCACAAAGCCAACTTCATGCAGTTGGCTTTGTATAATATGTCTACAAAGCCAACTTCATGCTTCTTAAGACAGACGTGGTGAACGTCATGACACCCATGCAGATGGACAATACTGTTACAACTGCTGAATCCTACACAAATGCACTCTATAAGCACTTACACGAGTGCATGGATCGTGCTATCCCAAACAGAACTAAGATGCTATACTCCTAATTAAGGAAGCCAATCTGTTGGTCCCCTGCCATAAACAAACTGTACAACAGGAGGAAGACACTGTTGCAAAAGAGAGTACAATCCCATGCGTGGAGGAGCTTCCTGGTTAGCCTCAGTAAGAAGGTGAGATCCCTTATAAGATCCTCCAAAGCTAGCTACGAAAACAAAACTGCCACTAATTCCAACAACAACCACAAAACAGTCTATAGTTATGTCAAATATCTCGATGTCAACTCCCAGATCTGCTCTGAGTTACAGCACAAAGGCACAAACATTACAGAACCAACTGATATTGCCAACATCCTGGCAGATAGGTTCAGTACTACCTTTCCCCCCTCTCACCCCGTAAAGGGCCCATATCGATACAGGAAGAGTGCAGAGTCCCTGTACTCACAACTACACAGGTAAAAGCTGCACACTCTAAAGCCAATATCACAGCATCCATGGGACCAGACAACATCCCAGGCTGTGTTTTACATGAACTTCAGAACATATTGGCTCCCCACCTACGCACCATGTTCAATAATAGCCTCACATCGGGCATTGTGCCCCCTGAATGGCACACAGCAACAGTTATCCCACTCCACAAAGGTGGTGCCACAATGGACCATGGGACATATTGCCCTATAGGCCTGACTAGCCTGGTCTGCAAGGCTATGGAACACATCATCATGGATCTCAGTCACAGAGACATTGGGTACCTCCAAACCTTTGACCCCTCCCATTTTGGCTTTGTTAAGGGAAGACCATGCCTCCTAAACCTGGTGGACATCTTAGAGACAGTTACCAAGGCATTAGATGAGGGTAAGGAGGTCCACACAGCCTACCTAGATCTCTCAAAGGCTTTCAACACCATTCCTCATTCTGATATTATCGACATACCCATCCACCTGAACATGAACCCCTACATTATGTGATGGTTTGCAAAGTGGCTCACGGACAGAACCCACACAGTGGGAGTTGCATACCCTAGGTCCGGCTGTATACCAGTTACAAGTGGCGTCCCCCAGAGCTCAGTCCTAGCACCCCTCATGTTCGGTATATAATTCTCTGACATACAGGCAAGCACAGGAGGGCTTTGGCTAAAAAGGTTTGCAGACGACTGCAAACTAGGGGACATAATTGTTTCCCTAGCTGTTACAGACAACCTCCAGAAGGGTCGCACTGAGATGGATACCTGGTGTCAGTATCATGGCCTCAAGCTGAATGCCAAAATGTGCATAGTCATCCCCTTTGGATATAACTAATTACCCATGGACTACCACATAGGTGCTAGTCCCCTGCATACAGAAAAGGTAATAAGGGATCTGGGAACTCCAGTAGATAGCAATCTCTCCTTCGATACCCATAATGACAAAGTGGTTAGAATATCCTTCTACGTGGCCCCCCTAATCTCTAATGGGTTCACATCCAGATCAAAGGAGGCCATTGTGCCTCTCTACTCATGACTTATTAGACCCATTAAAGGATACAACACCCCATTTGTGATATACCTTACAAGACAACTGCAACAGCTTGGAAGACCACAACAGTACCACACCAAGAAGATTACTGACCACAAACAGATGACCTATGCAGTATTGCTGGATATGCTCCACCTAAACAGAGGCCACTGAGAGCCACATGGTCTAGGGATATACACTTAACCACAACAATGACTAGGACGTGCTGGATGGATAGATTCCTGACCCGGACACTCCCCATGCTTTGGAACATGATTCCAATGTACATCAGGCAGGGCCTCTCACTAGCACTCTTCAAGGGGAAACCTTGACGTGTGGATGGGAGTCAGGCATGTACCCCGGGGATCACTGCAGTGGCTCTGCTGGACAGAGGCACAGGGAACTAATGGCTCTGCCACTCAGAGGCACAGGGGACTAACCTATGGGGGTGGCGAAAGCCAACACACTCTAGCTAGGCTTATAAATAAAAAAACTCGTTAAAAGCGAAGGAACACAATGAGAGCCAGCTAAATAAACTAAAAATGTTTAATAAAGTTAGCACTTTTGGCAAGGACCTTGCTGAGTCAACATATTTATAACAAACACCTAAACCAATTAATCAATTAAAATCAAATTAGATTAGGTAATTGTTAACTCCTCGAGGTAACAAAATAGTGCTTCTTAAAACAATTGAACCTGTAAGCTTGTAAAGTTCAAAATGCATGAGAGCCAAAAATAAACAAACATTTATCGTGCAAAAATGCAAGTGTCATATATCAATAATAAATGAACAATAAAAATAATATGCTCTGTAAAGCCATAATAAAACTTCATACAACAACATCATACAAATAGTAAAGGAACTATTGGAAATCTCAAAATCTTTGAACAGCATAATGCTTCCTTTCTAAAGTTAAAGCATGCTAAATGTAATGCTGCCTGTTGACCTATTAAAATCAAGGATATCTACACTTAATAAACTCAACCTAAATATATGTAAAAGTTAACTACAATTTCAAAAGTGATTACAAATATGTAGAACTAGAAATTACATTATTAAATCTAGTTATAATGATTTATACATAAAAAAATAAAATTAAAATGTGTTGCAAATAATAATTAAAAATCAACTTTTAAGTGCTAAAAGTCGTAAAAAAACATTTTATAGACAAATTTTCGTTCAACCCTGGAAACACGTAAGCCCTTGTTTTAATTTGCCACATTAGTTCGTCGATTTTTTACATTTCACTAGCAACCATCCATTTTATCAGAAAAAGGCCGTTGTTAAAGGCCAAATGGTTAGGGCTGCTAGAATGATTTCTGATAATCTTGATTTCGAGGCTGAATGTGACCAGCTTCAAAATATGTTTCTTAATAGAGGATATCCTGGGCATATGGTTATTAACATCAAGAAAGAAGTTGTTTTCAAAAGAAGTGTGGGTCACCTTAAACCATTACTAATTGGAAGAGGTCTGACTTCTTTGGTCAGTTTAAGAAGTCAAGATTGTTTACCGAATGATGGATTGTCACAAAGAAATGATGTCTCGAAAATATATCAAACTAGTTTTTTATCCACTTTCTCTCTAGACTCTTGTTTAACTAGAGATATTTTCAATAAAAATTTGGACATTATCAATAGTGACAAAACTTTGTACAAGTCTTTGGGTACAAAACCTAAAATCTCTTATAGAAGAGGTATTAATCTTAAGGCCATCTTAGAGAAACAGAGTACACCACACCTGAACAGACCTACAGGTATGTTCAAGTGTGGAGCCTGTGCACAATGTAAACATATTTTGGCCAGTAACCAACTGTGTATCAAAGATAGAATATATAAAATTAACTTTTGATATAATTGTGACACCAAAAGTGTAACATATGTGGCTTTATGCAACCAATGCAATTGTTATTACATTGGAAAAACTTGAGAGGAAGTTTAGACAGCGTATATACGAACATTGTTACGCTATCAATAAAAAAGGTACCAATAACGCATTGGCTAAACATTGCATAGAACATACTGGCCACAGTTTTAAATTTGCAATTCTACAACATAGGCCCAGCGACATTAGAGGTGCTCCCTGGCAAATTCAACTAGAAATCGATGAACTAATGTGGCAAATTAAAACAAGGGCTTACGTGTTTCCAGGGTTGAACGAAAATTTGCGTATTATTTTTATTGTTCGTTTATTATTGATATATAACACTATATATAACATACACCTTTCACTGGGTACATGCTGGTTTGTCCTATTTCCACACATTCCTACCTTTTGTGTTTTATCCTGTCAGTATACACAACTGCCATTGATACATCTCAGGTAGCTTAGTGGTATGTTATTGTGAAGATTGTGTACATGGTTGCGTCTTCTAATCCTGGCAGTGGTATTTTACCTATCAGAGCAGGCACTGGTAGTGCAAAGGTGATTAACGCACATTTCAGTGGTTGTGTGTTCCACATGTTTATTATTCTGTGGAATACTACCTATATATGCAAGCTGTGTTTAAGGTATACTATGTAACATGTAAACATCTGAGAAGATTCCTGTCAGGGATACTCCCCATTATTTGGAACTACATCCCTGATTTCATTATACAAAACCCCTCACTAACACTCCAGGGAATCCTTGCAGAGTGGGTGGGGAACAGTGGATACACCCCAGGGATCCCGCAATTGGCTCTGCTCCACAGAGGGACAGTTAGTTAATCGATGGGGTGGCAACAGCAGACACTTTTTGCCTATGCTTATGAGTGCCCTCGGGCAGTTAGGCATGTACCTACCTATGTATCTATGAACCTCTACATACAGTATGGACACATGCTGATAGCTTAATTTACTGTTCAGATATTGACTTACCTTGTGCCAATGGCAGTTGTGTGTACAATAGTTGAGGGCTACCTATGTAGGATGCACACAGTAGACCACCTATACTTGACAATTTACAGGTGGTCGTGTGTGTGCCATCCATGTTTGCTGTGTGTGCAGGTGGAGAAGGATGTCAGTCCATGAGTGCCTACACTGTCAGTGTGTGTGCTATACGTTCCCTCTTTGCCAAGGCATGGGCATACTGGGCACACCTCCGTCTGCCTAATGGGGCTAGCACAGGGTGTTCATGGTCTGAGTCCCTCTGTGCCTGTGGGTCCCTTGGCAATGGTGATGGGCTATGAGGGCCTTCACCATTCTGTCCCTGCTGCAGCTGTTTCTGCAGGATCATATTGTGTAGCATGGCACATACTATGAAGATGTGGGTACACGTGCCTGAAGAGTACTGCAAGGCTCCACCAGATATGTCCAAGCAACAGAAACGTGATTTCAGCATCCCAAACACACGCTCTATGATGATTCTGGTTTCTGCATGTACCTCATTATGGCATTCTTGCATGGCTGTGTGTGCATTTCTGATGGGAGTCATCATCCACGGTTCCAGTGCATAGCCAGCATCCCCCACCAGGTGGCCATATGGGATGTCTCCCCTGGCAAATACCTGATACAGCTGTGAGGCATACCAGATGTGGGAGTCGTGATAGCTTCCAGGGCTGCCAGCAGACACATCCATGATAATGCCCTGGGCATTGCACACGACCTGGCAGTTGATGGAGAGGTATCCCTTGTGGTTTATGTTGCACCCACCCTGCTCACCAGGTGGTGACTTGATGTGTATGTGCGTGTAGTCTATTGCACCCAGTACCTCCGGGTAGTCTGCCACATGGTGGAAGAGACGCATATTGCTGGCCAACTCCTCCTGCGTTCAGGGGAAGTATATGTACTCATTGGCATGTGGTAACATGGCATCCAGGAACTGGTGGAGTACCCTGGATGCTGATGCCTGTGAGATCCCCATGATATCCCCAGGTGGCCTTTGGAAGGTACCTGTGGCTAGTATTCTCAAGCTTACACATACCTTTGTGTCCACTGGGATGGGTTCCCCTCTGTTACTTCTGGCTCTGAGGTGTGGCCGGCACAGCTCAACAAGTTGCTGTATGATGCCCTGTCCACCCTGTAATGCTCTATTATCTCCAGACCATGTAGCTCCTGGTAGGTTACCCTGGGTCTGAACACTCTTCTCCTCCTCAGGTGCCTGAGATGGTTGTCAGCATCATCTTCCACACCGCCATCAGTCTCCAACACATGCTGGTGAATCAAAGCTATGGTGGCCCCTAACATGTACATATTAAAAGTTCCCTGTCTGTATACACCAATATTGCAGAATGTCTGGGAATACACAAGTGTGTGTGTGGGGCTTTCACACCTTATACTGTTGTGCAATGGATGATGCTGGTGTAATTGGGTGTGTATGTGCAATTCCAGCTGCAGGGTATCTTAATTATTGATTTTACAGCAGGTACTGCTATTATGGGGCCTTTGGTGTTGACTTACGCTTAGCTGCCATGATTCATCTATTGCCCTTTACTTCACTTTTCAACCCGATTCCCCTGCCATTGTCAGGCATGCATCCAGCTGCTGGCTTTCTTCTTCTGTACTTTCACAACCCAGAATTGTGTTGGGAAATGTGTTATGTAGCTGATCTACTGCAAGTTTGCTTTGTTCTGCTGTGACAGTTCTCTTTTCTTTGCAGTATGGCACCTCCCCTTTCCTGTTCTGCAGGTAGCTGCTAGCAGCCTTGTTAGCTGTTGTCTATGGCCCACTGTGAGTTCCTTGGTGTTAATTACTCATTTGTACTCCAATTACCATGCTGCAGCATTTTCTTATTGTCTTCCCGTATCCTTCCTGTTTCAGCTGTGGTGTGCACCGCGCACAGCTGTTTACCAGGTTTCGAGTGTGTTTTCATCCACGTTCACATGCACTTTCACTTACCTTCTGTGCTTTCAGCTAAGCAAAGCTATGGCTACTTCCACACCCTTATCCTGCGGCTTTGCTTAGCAACAGGCAACCCAGATTACCAATGATCCAATGTGCTTACAGCTACGGTGGCACACCCCTTTCTTGAAGTCATGTTTACCTCCAGGCCACTCCTCGGTGTTGTACCACTATGCCATGTGGTACATCCTTATGCCGGCGGGGCATTTGCGATTCAGTATTACTTGACTTGTTTACATGGCATTGACTACTAATTCCTAGTTACCGCGCAGAACACTGTCACAGACCCTTAGCAACCCTTGCGCCATGTTTGTGGCGTAGCATGCATGCCATTGACTATTATGGGGAATTCATGAATTGTGTTACATTGCAGTTTTATGACATCTAAATATGTTTTCCTTGTGATCCCATTTGCGCACCGATGCACTGCGGTTTTACTTTGCGTTAGTGTGGCCATGACATTAAATGTTACTTTTTATGTGTTGTGCATGTTTTTTTATGCCATTGCCTATATATTTAGCCATTGGCATATATTAACATTATAATACGGAAGTTTGGTCAGCTTTCATGGCTCCGATTTTATGTTTGAAAAAATGTAAACCATTTTTTTGGTTTACATTTCTTCATGCTTACGCTACACCTGCACCACTTCATGAATCGCTATATACCTTCATTTGCATGCTACACTGCTGCGTGTGGGGTAATTAGCATACATGCGCCAGGAGCTGCGCAGCTCTGGTGTATGCTGGTAGTGCACATGGAAACAGCTCATACCTGAATCGCTTGGCGGCCATATATGGGGCTAGATCACCGACGCTACTCCGGCAACTGGGACAAGCTTCATGAATCCCGGGGTAATTTATTTTGTCACAGAAAATGCACACTCATTGCTAATAAATCTAAGCCTTTGGTCTGCACAATATGGTACCACACAGAAAGCTACAACTTTTTACAGGTATATAAAGAGAATACAAAAAAAAAAACAAGACTGAGTCAGCAAATGTCCAAACTTATTATATAAGCAACACTTTTGTAAATGTGTCTGATCAAAAAGTCATATTGAAGGCAGAGGCTATTAAGGACATTTAGAATCATATCAGATGACCTAAAAAAATAAATTACTTATGACTAATGATGATAACAGACAAGAATATAGTGGAACAAAGCTCCTGTACTTTTTTGTTTGTTTAAAAGTTCAATTCATCATCTCCCAAACAGTTTCTAAAACTAGTTTTCATCCTGAACTCTAACTTGTGTCTATACTTCCTCATTAGTCATTTTTCACATTTGGTTGTTTCAAGAGGTCCAGTATTTCTTGACTGTGATATGTAGCTCTGCTTCTCAGTTCATGCATATTTTCTGAGTCTTCATTTCATGGATAATCATCCTGATTTTGATCCTAAACAATAATCATCTTTCAGATGTGCACTAGACAAGTCGTGAACAGCCAGAGTAGTCCTATGGCTGAAACACAGTCATAGAGCCTGTAACAAGGCTTCCATTTTTTCACAATGATTTAAGGTACTTGATCATCAGATTACAGGTCAATAACTTCTTAACTTTTCAACAAATTGTTGAAATCAGATCTTATGGAGAAGGTGAGCAGTGTACAGTAACACACAAAGGGCAGTACACTATTACATCACTTCTTTCTTCTTGTGGGACTCAGGCTTTGTTCACACCACAGATATACCAAAAACTATTTCACTTTCACACAGAATAGCTATTACATGCAACACTGTAAAAATGCTAACATCACAGAAACATATAAAAAGTGTCAGTGGTGCAACAGGTAACACACTCACCTTTGGTGCTAGAAGAATAGAAACTTGTGGGTTATATTCCTACTCCAGGTGAATGGATTTTAGACACTGTACTGCTGCACTGGGCATGGGTGCTGCATTCCAGAGTTTGTTGTCCTTCAGATGAAATGTTAAACTGAAGTCCTATCTGTTTCAGTTGCTGGTAGCTTGGATGAATGGATGAATGTAGAAGATCATATAATACCTACTAAAAAGAGTAGGGATTCTTTATTTGCATAATCAGTAATTTTTTACACACTCAATAGTTATTTACATTCCTACTTATTTACATTATATATACATATTTTCAGCTATTTACAATATTATTTACAAATCACACCCTTCTTTTAAAGTTTGCTTCATCATATAGAACACATAGTTATTACTTTTTTGACCCCCCACTCCTGTTTCCACAACCAAAACCTTATTTTTTCAATATCATTGCTAAGCCCCATTTTTCATTAAACATGATTTCCTTAACCCTCTGATTCCAGATCAACCGTAATATAGCAAACATTTTTTTATCAAGATGTTCAACCTCTTTCTTAACTTTTGTTTCTATAATACCCAAATTCAATCATGCCAATATTTAAATTGTTCACATCTTTAAATTCAGATATTTTCTATCTAAAATCTTTTTCAATAAGATTTTACCGTTTTATATTGTATAAAAGCATGTTCACAAGTTTCAAATTTGACACAATATAAACAGACTCTGTCTTTTATACTTTTATATGCCATATTCACCTTCAGTTTTTGTATAGACAGCCTCCATAAAAAATCCTGTCCTTCTATATGTCTTTTATATTTTTTAATTTTTGTAGCAATGGCATTCCTTTTCTCATTGTTTAATTCCTTCCAAGGATGTATCCTGTAATTTTTCCATAATCTTATCATACCATTCTTTTCTGTTATTTTCAATTTCTTTCACATTTATTTTCCACAAGATAATCTTATCTTAATAATTTTCCTTTTCTTTATTACAACTCCTTTTTTGAACTAAAAAAATCAACTATTCCATTTTATATTTCACACTTAATATTTTCATTAGCAAGGAAGCCTTATTGTACTTTAAATGCTTCCTTACTGTATATAAATTTAATGATGACATATGCACTACAGGGTTTAACCCTAAACCTCCTTTTTTCACAAATAACACCCCCTTTTTCACAGGGTTGAACCTTGATCCCCAGATAAAAGAAAATATTATATTGTATACATATTTTCTGTGTTTAAAGGAACTCTAAAGACAATAGTTAAATAAGTAACCTTTGCTAAAAGTACTGAATTTATTAAGTATACTTTCTTTTTAAATGAAAGCCAAAAAGATTTCCAAAACACACATTTGTTTTATTTCCTTTATTTTTTCTTTCCATATAACATTTATAGCTTCTTGTTTCACAAATTTTATTCCAAGGATCTTAATTTTATCCTTATTAAATTCAACCTCACCAATCTTTCCCTCAAAATCTAAGCCTTGACTTCTATCTTTATTTAATAATAACCCAATAACCTGAATAATTTCTTCTATTTGTTTTATTACTGTGTTCGTGCTTGCTTCATTTTTTTGTTGTAATGATAATGAAATTTGCATAATTTAACAATACGGGCATTTTTACCCCTTCATTAGAAATATAACTATTAGCATCCATCTCCTTATTCATGTATGTAGATGGGCCCTTATTAGATTATTGAAGTTTCAAAACTTCAAAATTCATATGGCCAAAACTATATGATTGACATTAAATTTGTTTTTTACAATTTTGCAGAGAGGCAAGCCACCCTGCACCTCCACACCCCCTGATAATTAAATATACCAACTCTGAGATCACACAGTGATGAAAATGGTAAATTTTCCATTCTACTCTGTACGGTGATCTCCATTCAAAATGTTCGAAGTTTCAAAACTTGGATCATATGATCTCGGTCATATGAATTTTGAAGTTTTGAAACTTCAGTAATCTGATAGGGCTCTATGTAGATATTACATTCATTATTATTACAAATAATGTACCACTCAATGGGCATCCTTGTCTAATTCCCTTCTCTAACTTTATATCTTTACTCAACCATCCATTTATCATAATCTTGGCTACATTATACTTATATGCTGACATGCACACACTTTTAATCCTCTTACTTATATTATATATATCAAATATATCTCATAATACTGAGTGATGTATTGAATCAAATGCTTTGCTTAAATCTCTTACCATTACTTTTGCCTGAGTATTTCTAACTACTATATCATCTACTGATTCCCTAATTATTAATAGTAAGTCTTAAACTTTTTTTTACCTTTTATACCAAATATGTACCCATTTACAAGATTACCTACTTTTCTTACTATCCTTTTATGTAATATTTTCATAAAAATCTTATAATCCATATTATTTAATATAAATGGTCTCCGATTTTGTTTTCTTCCTTCTCTCCTTTTTTCCATATAAACCTGATGATACCTTTACATAACTCTTTATACATAAAACCTTTCTCTAACCATTCATTTAATACCTTTATAAACCATTTTTTTGCTCTAAAGTCATTTTTTTAATGTTATATTCTTTTCCATCTGGTCCTACAGAATAATCTGAATTCATTTATTTTATTACCTGCTCTAGTTCTTCTATTTCTCTTTTTCTAAATCCTTATTCTCCATATCGGAAATTGTATGCACCTTCCATTTATTCCATGTCTTAGTTTTCTGCTCTTTAATGAATGCCCTAATATGTTCTTTTACAATATTCATAATCTCGTCTTGTGTACTATGTATCCTACCTGACGAATCTTTCATTTCCCTAATTACCCTATTATTCTTTTTGATTATTTTACTTAAATATGGTGCAATTTCTTCTTTTTTCCTTTCAAAAACATCTTTGTTTATACAATAAATGCTCTTTCTTTTCTTATTCATTTCATATATGTTCTGCTCTTTAATAAATTCTCATTTTCTCTATACAATCAATCACATTGTTATTTAAGTTCTTATATTTTATTTTTACATACATATTTTCTCTTTCTTCTATGTCACATAACATTTTTTATATTTCTATTTAAAATTTAACCACCATTCTGACTGATGTTTGTAAAATCCACCCATTTCTACATGATCTTGACATAATCTCATTAACTCTTTTTTCCCTTTATCATCCCATTTCACTTTATTTATTCTTTGTATGCCTTTCCCTATCTTTACATAATCATAATTTCCCTTTACCATAATCCATACTGCCCTGTGATCTGAAAACCCTGTTCCTTGTTTAACTGCAACTAAACTTTCTGACAGTAAACATTATCTATTTCTGTTCTTTTTTCCCCTCATCTATATGTCCATGTCTATAAATTCCATATTTTAGCTGTTATAATGCCTTTTATGTTGACATCATATGTCTTTTTGTTTTGTTGTCTTAGATTGCAATTAAAGTCTCGTAATACAATTATCTCCATATTAACTGCTACATATTTTATTATCTTTCTGAACATCTCTTCGATCTCTTTTTTTATTACATATGTACATATTGCAATAATTCTCATAATATGCTCTCTCCGTCTTATGTCAATAACAGTAATTCTACCTGTTATGACAAATGTAGCATCTAACACTTTTTAATTGTATCTTTACATAATATGAGTGTACCTGAACAGGTCTCTTTCCCAAATTTCCATATTAAATTTTTTCCCTACCACACTTTGATTTGATATCTTTCTATGTTTTGGCAAAAATCTAATATCTTCTAGTATAATAGCATCACTGTCTAGCTTTTTACTCCAAAATCCCTCTCCTTCTTTCCAACTTCTTAAAACTATTGACATTTAATGACAAAACTTTACATGTAACTCTGCTTTAAATAACAGTATGTATTCATCCTTTCCCTTTTTCAAGTCTTCAATTGTTGTCATTTTCATTTTTCTCACTCTTTTTGCAATTGAATTTCTTTTTTAACTATATTCTATTTAACATCATCATTCTCACTTAAACCTGACACTTCTTCAATATTTTCTTTATTTAAATCTTCTTTCAGTTTATCTTTTTGAGTTATTTGTTCCATATTGTTATCACTTCTGTATGTTTTTTTTCCATCTTTTTTCTTCTAATTCCTTTTCTATAACTTCATCCTTATAATCTTGTTCTGCTACTTCCTCTGCTATGTACAAAACTACTGAATTTTCTCTTTCTTCACACACCCCACCCAAATGTCCCACTTTTTCACATTTATAACATTTAGGTTCACAACTTGTTGTATCATGTCCTGAACCCCTGCATATAAAACAACTTTTTTTCATAATTTTTAATTAAATGATCTGTTTTTCCACACAAAAAAGCAAGTTTTTGGCTGTCCCCAATATCTAACCAAGCTTCTATCTCCTTCAACATTAATAACACTTGGAATATGTACAATACTCTCATTTTCCAGTTTCAGTATCACATTGCAATCCCATGCCCCAGTCCATAAACGTCTGTTATCATACACTTTCGATAAATTCAGTACGTCATTGCATAGATTTAATAAATGCTTTTTAAAGTCTCTTTTTCAACTTCAGTTTGGAATAGAATATTATTTTTTTCTTAGTTTCCCTAAAAGAGGGCTTGAGTGCATATAAGTTCGATGGTGAGCAGTTTTTCTTTTTTTGTATTCCTCTATACACATTTCCATTGTCTGCCCAGTCTCAAAAATAATGCCACAAAAAGTCTCTTTATTACTGGTTTAATCCTGAGCGCCTTAATAACTTCAACCCATACCTTGCATTTGTCCATTGGAACATCCTCCTCCTTTTCGGTTCAAACCTTAAACAGTCTTTTTCTTCTAAAATTTGTTTCTTTCTCTTCTTTCTTACCATGCATTCCTTTTCTCACCATATCAGCATACTATTTTTCCCCATCTGCATATCCTCACTCTGCTGCCCTTCTTCCTTCTGTATTCTATTCATCATTTCTCCCCTAGACATGCCGTTTCCATTTTCCATCTCACTTTCCGCCACCATCTCCAGCAATATATCATCCCACAACCCTCCCGACTGGAGGGTTCTAACAACACAATCTTGTGTTGCAACTTCAGATTCAAGCAGCTTCTGCTGAAATAACTCTTCTGTATATAGCTTCAATGCATCCAATACATTAAACTTGCTTTGAAAAGGCTCAACTGCCTTTTCTCCATCCCTGTCACACCATATTCTTCTTTTAACCTTTCCTGCACCTCCGATTCCTTCTCCAGTAACTTTAACTTATCCACTGTTCGAATAACAGCACCATAATTGCTATCCACTTGCTGTTCTCTTCTAAAACCTCCATTTTTGCTTAGATTTGCTTTTTGCTTCCCTGAGCTGCCTACGCTCCTGGACCAGAAAACAGGAAGTGCCGCCATGAAAAGAGTCCCCATACACATAAAGAGAAGGAGAACTTCCCTGATTCCCTGGCAAAATTTCTCCAAGTAATAGAAATATCACTTTGTATCTTCCATGGAAAGAGGTCACTAGCCTAGTGAGACTAACCTGATCAACAAAGGATAAATAAAATAAAAAAAAAGAAATAAAATATATTAAAAATAGATTCTCGGTAACAATATAATTAACAGGGTTATAAAAGTTTGCTTTAAAATATTTTTTATGTGCAGGAATGCATGAAACAGTGCTATTAGATCTAGTTATGCCCACATTGTAAAAGTCCAAAGTCGATCATGCTTAAAAGAAAAAAAAATGTATTCCCTATGAGGAAGCATATTTCCCAAATTACCTGTATACTACTTTCAGGTGACATAAAAAGAACTATAACCTTATGACTTGATTGCTAATCATGCAAGTTTGTTATGTGTTTGATAAATTATGTCAAGTAATTTATCTCAAGAGTAGAGCAACTGGCTCAGCCTCTGCAATAACAATCCTGGTGACTTCTGAAAAAGTATTTGATTAAATAGCCTGGGACTACATACAAAATGTGTTGCAACCTTTGGTCTGCCCTGTGGCCATTTCTGGTATTAAAACATTCTATAACAAAGCAGGATCTATCTGGCAAATATGGACTTATCTTACCTTTTTCAATTCAATGCTTTATTCCCTTCCTCATTTCTATATGACATTGTGTTTTTAACCTAACATATCAGTTATAGGCCTGCAGTAGGCTGGTGCTTCTTAAACTCTACCGCAAACGTGTTTATTTTTGCTAATGAGTAATGTATTTCCATGTACAAATTTCTATTTGAAGTTCCCTGGTTTTATGACATTCTGCTGAGGTTTTATGCCCTCTCTGACATGCAGGTTAATGTGTTCAAAAAAATCAATTCCCCCTTAATCAGGCCACCTTAACTCTACAATGTCCTTTACCATCCTTACCATTTGAATGGAGCAGGTCTCCCACTATATATGTGTGGATGCTCCTACAGGCTTTAATGGTGTTTATAGGTGTATAGAAAGCTAATGACCACTGAGGCCTTTATAAGCCTAGCCATGCAACCCAAATGTATCTTACATGTTATTGTGCCTTAGAGGTTTTTTTAAAGTGGTGTCATTTAGTTATGATATGATTTAATGGCTACCTCTGTCCATCAGAGAAATAGGTATCATTCCAGGGGAGGATTTCAGATTTGCCATCCACTAGTCCAGCTTGCTCTTGAATACTTTTAGGGAAGGGCTCAACTTCACATGGATAGGAAGCCTAATGCAGGGAATGTAGATAATCTAAGATACATACCTGAGCTACCAAAGTGTCCTATTTAAGACATAAGCAAAGTTTAAATCCTTAAATCTGGTAGGTCTGTTGCTGTTCATTTTGTGGATATGTAAAAGGTCCATCAAAGCAGGATCCATAGATGCCTTGTATACCAGACATAAATTGCTTCTCAGCAGTCTGTAAGAAACAGAGTAGACAGATAGAGCTTTGAGATGATCTTCACAGGACATTGTGTTTATGCCCTATATTTATTTTGTGAGGAACCTTTCTGGACATTCCAGTTGCTGCATGTGCCTGGTCAGGTATATACTGAAGGGGGCATTATATTCAGTAATAGGTTTGATGAGGGCTGAGTACAGTGACACTTTGACATCCCTGGACATAGTTGCCATGCTCCTACTTATAAGCTGAGTGACAAAGAATGATTTTCTTACCACCTTAGACACAGGTTGGTCGAAAGCTAGGTTACTATCTACATGAGTCCCCCAATTCCCACCTACTGTGTCTAATTTTAGGTGTGTTTTATCAGTAAGGTAGTTTCCCTGAGTGTCTGACTTCCCAAAAGGTACTATTATGCATTTGTTGGTATTGAGTTTTAAGCCGTGGCTTTGACACCAATCATTTGACTTTGTTAGAACTTCCTGTAAGATGTTTTTATCTTGGGGGTGGGGTTCTATGATTGCTCCTAGCTTGCAGTCATCTTCAGACTTAGTAAGCCAGAGGCCCTTGACATTGGCATTGACTTCCAAAAAATAGATGCCAAAGAGGAATGGATGTAGCACAGACCATTGGGGGACTCCACTGGTGACTGGCCTGTTTGTGGAGGTGGTCTCTCCAGTCCTAATGTCCTGGGTCTTGTTTATGATCTAGCTAACTATCCAGTGAGTTACATAATGGTTTACACCTAATTCCATGAGTTTCTTTCAATGTCTGAGTAGAGTATTGTATCAAATATCTTAGTTAGGTCAAGGTAGCTAGTATGCACCATTTTCCCTCATCCATTGCTTTGAACAACTTCTCAAAGAAGTCCACCAGGTTTAGTAGGCATGCCCTGCCTTTGACAAAACCAAACTGAGTTGGGTCCAGTGACTGAAGGTTTTCGATGTCATTGTTAAAAATTCTTTCCATGGCTTTGCATATGAGACGGGTCTTCAGTTCCTGGGGTCCTTTGATGGTCTGCCGTTGTTCAGAGGGATGACAGTTGCAGTCCTCCATTCATATGGCATCAAGCCTATTTGGAGTTATGGCTGGAGAGACTGCAGTCATCCTGATAGGTCATATTTCAGGCTATTTAGGAGGCATCCTGTGATATCATCAAGGTCCACTGAAAGTGTATTCTTGATCTTAAACCAGACCATAATTTTATGTTTAGGGTCATAGACATAGTTTATAAGAATTTACGGGGGGGGGGTAATGTGGAGAACTTATTAGAGATGAAAGAATATGAATGGATAGTTCATTTGCAAGCAGATGTTGAACCTGGTCTTAATGCAGCTGTGAGCATAAAACATATTTTAAGATTTAAACTAAATTTATTGAAATGAATAGAAAGATCCGTTTCCTTTCCATATATATATATATATATATATATTTATATTCATTGAGTATTTATGAGAAAGTTTTATTTCAGAATTTTATTGACTGTAATTATTTAATTAGTTCTTATTTAAATGCACATTGGGTGGCTAAGTCATGTGACGTTTTAATAATTATATTTAATGAGAGTGATTTTATGATTTTGTAGTTCACACTGATGAAGGGTTTTTCCCAAAAGCTTTGTGATGTATAAAATTGGTTGGCTTGTGTTTCTTCAGACCATTTTTTGGTATATTGGGAATGCAGTGTTTTCCCATATTTGTGAGTATCAGCTTCAGTATGTTTGTACCTCTACTAGGTGTATGCACTAACTGGTCCAGGTTGCTTGTGTTTACAAAGTCTAGGAATCTATGTGCCTGAAAATTAGGGTTATGTAGGATTCACAGTTTATACAGGGCTAATTAAAGTCCTCCACCACTGGGTGTGGTTGTATATGAAGTGTTAGGTGTTACACCACTGGGTTTGGCTGTATGTGCAGTGTTAGGTGTTACACCACTGGGTGTGGCTGTATGTACAGTGTTAGGTGTTACACCACTGGGTGTGGCTGTATGTGCAGTGTTAGGTGTTACACCACTAGGTATGGCTGTATGTGCAGTGTTAGGTGTTACACCACTGGGTGTGGCTGTATGTACAGTGTTAGGTGTTACCCCACTGGGTGTGGCTGTATGTGCAGTGTTAGGTGTTACACCACTAGGTATGGCTGTATGTGCAGTGTTAGGTGTTGTTTCTGTTGAGTGCTTTCTCTTTTGCTGAGGATAGTTTTTTCAGGTAGAATTTCTGGGAGGTCTTTAGGGTTTGGGTAGATTGCAGTTAAATGCATCAGCATAAGTAGGGCTACGTTTGTGGTACATACTGTCTGTGGTGGGTGTAGCATGTTTGTCTCTGAAAACCAGATTGTTATTATGAGTGCTTGTATGTTAGAGTTTTGCCTATGTACATCTCTTGCATAATATATTTGTTTCTTTGAGGATTAAATTGTTAATAAGTCTCAATTCTCCCATATCCACCAAACTTACTGGAGAGAAATTGGTAAAATGCATATCCATGATGTCAGGTCCTCTATTGGATAAGCTACTGGGATGGGGTGTGCAAGGGGTTTATTAGGTTGGCTAAGGGTGCTTCTTGGGCTAGACACTAGACTGAGCTATATAATACTAAATTTGAGGAACAGTGCTCTGCAACATGCAAACTTGCTGATCTGTGCTACACATTACACAAAGTAGCTGCTCTACACTCACTGAGTTATTGGTACAGTTACAGAGGTGGTTTTCATGTGAACATTTGGTTTTGAACTGTCTGTGTCTATACAGGGCACAACTAACCAGCAGCAGGCAAGTAAATGGGCTAAATTTACACAGGCACTTAAACCACATGAGACCGGCTTCTAACCCTCTAGCCAATAAAATCCCTGCACTTAGCCGTATGTGTTTCCCAACTCAGATAGACCAGGCCACCACCTACTACCACTAAATAGAATATCCCATTCCTCTTAATGTAAAAACACCAACAAAGATTGCTTGAGAGTGTAATGCTACCACAAAAAAAATGTAAACTATCTGGACAAGGTGATTTCAAGTATTAGGGACCTTGAAAATGATTTAAAGTGCAAAATCAACAAATAAATTTAATTAAAAGCCACTGAAAATGTTACCCAAGGTCTGCTATTGTGCCAGACACCTTCTCACTTCTCAATGACTGTGTATGCTTGTTTAGAGAAAATTCAAATGCTGCCTACCCAGTTTATTTCAGATGATAAACATAAAATACTCGCTAATACCACACATAATTTTCAAAGTGCTGGAGGGTGGCCTTCATATCTGAGATCCATCTGCCTTTGCAATTGCTTTTACTAGGCAGCATGTGATGCCAGCATAGAGCCCACTTCCTTTCATAGGCAGAGCTAAAGCTCCTTCCCATACAGCCATAACGGAATAATTCTAACCTTCTCTTGGACCTGTAATAGTGGCTTACCTGGGATTATACCTTGAATGCTTTTAGTCATAATGAAGGAAAGCAAGACTGAACTATATAGTGGGCAACCCCACTCTAAATTGAAACTATCTATATTACAAACTGCTAAAGATTTGACAAAGAAAATGGATCAGTTGAAGATATTACCTATTTTTTATATCCTGTTTATCACCTGGAGGTGAAGGCCAGCTTCACATCATTTAAGCATCTGATGGCAGTAGTCTAAACAGCTTAGGCACACATTCACTACAAGGCTTTTAAAGAAGATGTGAGGTGAATTAAAATAATCACTTGATACTTTCTTCCTCCTGCTACCCAACCATTGAAACCTAAAAAATGAAGCCCCATGTGTATACTACTTGTTTTTGCAACAGATGGGAGAAAAACAACTCAAGCCACTGACAAATTCTGTCAATGGCACAATATAAACAATGGTGTCTTCATTTAAATAAGTCTTTCCAATGCATTCAACTTGCTCAGAAGGAATCCAGGGTTGCTGCAGCACCTTCTTGCTATCAGAGACCCTCATACCGTATAAAGCAATGAGACAACCCTTCAATGAAGTTTGTATAGTGTGGTTCCTCAGCCTTAGGCAGCTTACATGAAATCTGGAATTGTCCTGCTTTGTATCCTGTGTGATACATAGTTAGGGAATTAATAACAGACTTACTGAATAGAAATGTTCTTGATGAGAAAGGTACATTGCTCTTGTCTTCACCATGACTTGAATTTTTATAGATTCATACAGATGCAATGATTGACTCAACAATCCACTGTTGAGTGAGGTGCATAACACCTGAGTGGAAGCATACCAATGAATTAAATAAGGTTTATAGTATATCATGGATTATCACTATGCTAGATAGTGTTGTTGAGAAAATTTAAACGTGTGGAAAAAAATCTTTAATTTTTTAACTTTTTGGTCCCCTCGGACCACATCTCTCCTGGACCAGCCTCCACTGCCCATGTCCAGACTGAGCCTGCCAGACATCCTCCTATACCCTGGTCTTGCTCCAGTGTTGCTTGGGCCAGGTGTGGATCCTATGAATGTCCTCAGGTCTCAGTCATCTGTGCTTCTGTTTTTTTTGTTTATTTTATATGCCCCTACCCACTTTTCCTTGTCCTTTCCCCAACCCCCACACTCATTAAATATGTTAGAGGGTAACTTCCCTCTTTGACATACACCTTCTCTTAGGAATCATCACCAATGCGCATCCTCCACCCCCTTGATGGGCACACCCATCTCTCCAGTGCCACTCCATCACTCACCTTAGCCGCTAATTGAACCTGGGCTGGCTGAGCAATAGTCAGGGCTTAGTCCCTCTATGCCACCGGAGCAGTTAAAATGTGGAATTTTGACTCTTGCCTTACATGTAAATTCTTCATAGCCATTCAGGAAAAGATCTCTGGAAATATTTTCAGTTTAGCCAACACAATGCCCCGAGCTGTGTGTTAATCAGTCTTTTACTCTTAACACTATTCACTTTACATTCACACAACTAGATATTCATTCCCAAGTATCTGTTAGTATAGTTATTGTTGCTGCTTAGCCGTTATATTGACTGTTATGTTTTTTTCATTATTGTGTGTGTTATTTTTTTATCTGATTTGTGCTTTTCTATTACCTATGAGATATTTTCCTGTTTAGAATTAAAGGTCTGCAAAATTAACTAGTAGGCCTCAGCTGTAACTTGTAATATTTGAAATATTTTGTTCTGTATTTCATCAAGTCACCACAATTATAACCTTTACCACAGCCACTGGCTTCATGTCAAAGTTTCAGAAACAAAAAAGTACCTGGCCATAGTGTGTTTCCTATTTGCCACTGTATTGTCACCCTTTTACCTTACTTGTTTGTCAATGTGGTCACCTGCGTATTCTCATGCTTGTGTTGTTTCATATTTATTCTCAACACAGTTTTCTATATGTAAAATGATATTCTTTGACCCATCTTCTTGCATCTACATATCCTCCTACATTTTTTTTTTTCTATCAGTGGCCTCTTTCCTTATCCCTTCATATAGTCTGCCCATTGACATGGTTATGAAATTTATCTTGTTTCTGAAGTTGTGTATAAACAGACTGGCTGGCATACCTTCAGTAGGATTAATTGATATCCTGTGTGCTCTCTGCCTGTTTCAATACACTGCCTACAGTGAATATTTTGACTTTTACAATTCTTATGGATTCACTAACATTTTGTAAAAAGAGTTCTACTAATCCTTTGACTTATGACCAAAGTGTGTGTGTGTGTGTGTGTGTGTGTGTGGGGGGGGGTATTTGCGCACTTCACAGGCATTCACCAAACATGCTAAACTGATGGATGATAAAAGGTTAATTATTTCATTCTACACTGTTTGGGGTATTCCAAAAGTAACAAAGATTTTTATCAAGTGAGCAAGGTATATATGATGTTGTAAAAACCATTAATTCTACTGATCTGAATCTTAGGCAGTCATCAGTAACAACAAGAAGGTATTCAATTATATTGATTTTGCATGTCAATTTATAATTGTTTCAGATTCATTCACAGACTCCCTGCTTTATCTTTCATATTGTACAGATTAGAATTATTCTATTATCTCATTTTCTTTAATTTATCTTTTCTGTATATAGGGGAAACAACTTAATGGTACCCGTCCAAGTTTCACTGAAGTTTATAACTCAACAAAAATGAAATGTTTCCCTCAATTAAATGTAAACGTATTTTTAGTGGTCTCTGTTTTTCTGCCTCTTTTTCAAAGACAGCATTGGATAGTGACTTTTTAATTATGTGTGTAATATCTTCATGTAGCTTTTCATAAGCATTGTTTTCGTCTTAACTTACTGTTAACCTTATGTTTGATATATAAATGATGATCCTGCATCTGTTACTATTTTATTTAAAATGATCATTTCTGTTGTTGACTTTCTATGAATTGTCTGTTGTACTTATATTGTATATACATATGACATTTACATTAGTACTATATTTTTCCTCTAAATCTCAGTCATTTTGTATTATATTTCTTACACATGACCTGCGACTCAACCTTAAGGTCCATTTTTTACACTAATTTCTCTCTCTATTGTTGCTTTTCATTTATATTTCTACTTTTGCAATATATAGCAAAATCATTCTCTTACCTGAAACTTACTCAACAATGTTCCTAAGGCCAGGCATTAACCCTTGTGAAGATAATCTCCACCAGAGTTGTTGCACTGTACTTTATATCTTTTACTCTTTCTATGATATTTATATAGCTTTCTTTATTGTCAGTGTACATCATTTTGGTTTGTTTTTAACCATTATCTATTTCTCTGTTTCTGTTTAATCTACTTTTCCACTCATCTTTCTAAAATACTAAGATATAAGGCAAAATGTAGTAGTTTTTTAAATTTATGTATCAGCCAGCATTTTTCTTTTTAACCTGCCACTGCTTTATGAAATCTTATCTATGTCTTGACCTCCCTATTAATACCACTAAACTGAAACAGTCTCTGTGGTGTCCCTCGAAGTCTCACAAACCCACTATGTCAATATACTGGGTCCTAAAACAAATAATGAGGAAACTTCTCTGTGTGAAAGATCTAAGATTAACTAGGGTTCAGGCACCTAAAAAACATACTGTGAATATCCCACCTAATAACAGGTTGTAAATATACTTTCTTTAAAATCTTTCCAAAGTATAAATCCAGTAATGAAAGTGGGGAAGCACAAGCTAGTTCAAGTTGAATCTTCTCTATTAAAAACACACAAACAAGCGATCCAAATAGTAGTTGGAAAAACAGAATAAAGTGTAGAAATTCACCAGTCCATTTATATACCTGTTTAAAAGTATGTTTAAAACCATGGGAGTGGTTTACTAGGGTAGCTGTGTTGTAAAAGACAAGTAACATGTTTACTTGCTAAATACCCCTTCCCCCATAGACCAGTGTAATATTTGACACAGTGCTGCCCTACTGCAAGCTCTATCTTTCCAGGATATGTTAAACTAAACTAAACTAAACTAAACTAAACTAAACTAAACTAAACTAAACTGAACTAAACTAAAAGTTAAACTAAAAAGTACACATTAATAACTTCTAAAAAATTCCTGAAAACATTTCATTTCTGTATCAAAACAGAAAAAAGTTAACATAAGTCTTCAAAATTCCGTAGAAATCTTTTCTACCAACATTCAGAAGCATTTTTAACATAGATCACTTTCATCTATCAGAACTTCTTCAGGTTTGTGTGTCAAGTGGGAAAAGCAACTAAAAATTGAAATAACAATATTTATTTATTTTACATTTGTTTACCGGGAGAGTCCGACTGGGCATAAAACCCTTTTTCAGCAGAGGCCCGGGACAAAAGCTCCATTGTTAGTAGACAATTTTGTTAATAGAAAAAATCTTATAATACAATGAAGATTAAAAAAAGTAATAAACATGCATATTGGTAAAAGACTAAAACAGGAAAAAGTTGGCAAAAGACTAAAACAGAAAATACTTGGTTGCGTGGAAGACAGGACCCTATAATCTTAGATAACAATGCTTCTAGAAGACAGTTTATATATAACACTACATTTTCTTGGTCTAAAAATAATACATATTATTTAAGAAAATGTAGTACAAAAAACAGTATAATATTAGAACAGGACCTCGCGCTTAGTTCTCAGCAGCTATGGGTGTGTCAGTACTGACTGACAGGGGAAATGGGAGTGAAAAGCACAGATGACTGGCAGGCATGCTAATTCACATGTCATGTCATGTCTGTATTACTGACAGCTGTTTAATATTCAGAGACGACATTCAAGTTCGCTCTCTACTTTTATGTACTGCGCTACTGTACGTGTCCGTTAACTAATGGTCTCCATATAGACCATTAAGAAACAATCAGTCCAAAAACACAAATTATGAATTTTTCACTCAGTTAATTTTACTGAGCATTACAGTCTTCATCAGACTTAGACCACACGAAGCGCAAGCACACGTACAGAAACTTGGCAGTCTCAGCAAAAGCAAACCATTATTTAGCAAGATTTCACTTGTATATTTACTTATACTGTTTATCTTGTGTATATGAAATGACTTGATAACCTGCAAGTGAAAATAAATGCAGAACACTAGACTTTCCAGTGCGTTAGCTTGGCTCTCAGAATGTTATATGAAACAGCATAAACTCAAGTGCTGTAAGAATAAGCTTTAATATTCACAAAACATGAAGTTTTGCCCTTTGCACTACCTATGCATGTGGCTTGTCCTGAAAAATCTCATGTTTCCGCAAACAGTGACCATCTTTGGACAGAATGGCAACCTTAAAGGATGAACTAAAGGGGAACATGTTCCAAATATATATGAACTAACATAATTAAACCAATCTAAAAGACTACATTTAAATCAAATTTGGGGGGAGCAGCTCTCTCATGCATGTTAACAGGCTTCGTACTCACACAAACACTAAGCCACAAACATCAAGAACAGTATCTGCTAGAATATCATCAATTTGGCAGCAAAAAATTTGCACTACAACAATTACACATTATTAATTAAAGCTACCTATTTTACTTTTGCATGCCACTCAGTGTCAAGTGTGTAATGTGCATCTGGTAGCTCATTCAGAAATGTTGTTTATAATTCAAAACGGTCATTTTAAATTTAAGAAAATGTTGATGTGTTGTACTTTATCTGGTGCTTAACATGATCTGTAAAATAAGGGGATGGACACTGCGGTGTGGTATATTGTAAAAAATGACATGTTTGCCATTAGAGCAGAACCCCACACTTCCTTCGATGCAGATATGGCCATCAGTATTCATTTCTGCAAATAAATGAATATTCAGCAGCTTCAACAGGCCACCGCCCATTGCCAGGCTGGAGCCGTGGTTAAACCGGGATTTGCTACTGCGCATCCCGCGAGGTACTGTTTTAATATTGTGACCAAAAAAAACAAATCCTAAAGAAAAACCTACCAAACACTTGAGAATATATAGAGAAAAAAAGAACACAAAGGGCCAAGCACCAGAAACCTCTGCAGCTATAAAAAATGAAAAACAGGATACACACAAAGCTGCTGAGAAAAGGCTCCAGAATCCACGATAGTCTTGAAAAATACCAAGGAATAATGCTGTGCAGAACTGCTTTATTGCAACACACTAGCACTTTCACAGAATGCTTCTTCAGGTGTATAACTAAATGCTAAAAGCTACACCTTAAATAACCAGCTGAAATAATCATGATACATTCTGCTTAATATTTAAAGGAACCATTAAAATCAACCTTAAAAGCATGCATATATATTATTATTGAAACAAATACACTACATAAAAAATATATACAAGTGTATATATAAAAAATATATAGCAAATTGACCATCTACAATTATACTTTAATATAAAAACAAAGAACAAAAACTATCTATATAAAGCCCTTTTACTGAGAACAGGTTTCATGGGCACATGATCATTCAAACCATGACCATAATTAGCTCTTAACATCACTATCCATCTAGCCTCTACCTCTTCTGTTCTAGCTTTAATATCACCCACCCTTGCATTCTCATATGTCCTAGAGACAACCATAAACAAAAATTTATGTTGTACCCCCATACTTTGTACATGTTTAGCTAAAGCATTGATATTACACCCTTTACCTATATGATAGTTGTGCTCTCTTATCCTATCTTTAAGGATGCGATCTGTCTTGCCTATATAAAAACATTTGCAGACAGTGCAATTAGCTAAATAAACCACGTGCATGGTTTCACAATCAGCCTGCACCCTAACATCATATACTTTGCCTGTGTCTGAATGTACGAAAAAAGGCTCTTTATTAATGTACCTACATTGTGAGCATTTACCACATGGTCTAGTACCAGGTGTTGTCAAGACATTCTTAATTTCCTTAACATTACATAACCTTTTCCTCAAATTCTTCTTATTCTTGAAAGTAAACTGTGGTCTAGGACCTATGATTTCACTTAATTGCGGATCTGTTAACAAAATGTCCCAATGTTGATTAATAATCTCTGTATACCTCCTTACATCCTTAGAATAAGGAATGCAAACCTTAATATTATTAGTCCTTTTAGTGTTTCCACCAAACAATCTTTTTGAAAAATACGGTTTGGTCCTAGTTTCTCTCAGTTTAGAGACTTGGGTAGCATTATATTCTACCAGCCCATTTATAGTTCTATGTTTCTGCTCTTCAAATTCACTACTCTTTACACTTAATCTAGAAGCCCTATAAAATTGCTTCTGGACCACATTTCTAAAAATAAACTCTGGATGCATGCTATCCCTAGATAATAGACTATTAACATAACATTCCTTTCTGTATAATCTAGTTGATATCACATTGGAACTATCCTTTTCTATTATCACATCCAAAAAAATGATACTAACATCTGAATAATTCAAAGTAAACCTCAGAAATGGGGTAGTGCTGTTGATATACTCTACAAAGCTCATTAATTCTGAAACAGAACCTCTCCATAAAATGAAGAGGTCATCTACAAATCTTCTATAGAAAATAATTAAATCTTTGAAAGGCCCTTCATCCAAAAAATCTGCCTCCCATTTCATCATAACAGCATTTGCATAGCTATTTAAGCATGCACTCCCCATCGTCACACCATTCTTCTGCCAATAAATCTGGTCAGAAAATAAAAATACATTATTCATTAGAACTATGGACATCAACTCAATATACAACTCAATTTCATTTGCACTGTATAAACAACTTTTTATCAGCTGTTCCTTCAAAAATCAAGCCCTTTATCATTGGGAATGACTGAATAATGAAACAACATCAAGAGTAACAAACAAATATTCCATATTCAGCTTACCACTGTTAGTACCTTCATACAAATCACAAAAAAATGTTCTGTATCTTTAAGAACATAAGTTGAATTATCAATTAAAGGCTTCAATTTTCTCTCTAAGAATATTAAAATACACTCCGTTCACCATCCCCTCCCCGCATATTGTAATTTTTGGCATAATGGTAAACTCTAAACAAAAATGTGTACATGGGCTTTACAAGACTTCGTATAGTGAGGCAGCAGTGATTTGAGTAAGCAGATGATACCTGAACCTTAAGCAAGTCAAATTAGTATTTTTTGTCCATTAACTATTCTGTTTACAGCACTGTTAAAATATTGTGTGTATTTCAGGCAACCTGAATAGCCTAGAGAAAGTAAGTAGTTTTATTTGACAAGTGTTTCCAAATACTCTGAACTATGCATCCCTGTTTCCTGACAGGAAGCCATGGTGCTGCACAAATGGAAACATTGGATGAGTCAAGTCTCCTGTGGTGAGGTGTCAATCAAAGCAACAACAGGTCAAATTACTTTTAGCAGTTTGACAGCTAGGGAGGGGAAGTGTGAAGGGGGAGGGGAGATTATCTAATGAACTATAGCTCAGGCATGACAAAAGAGTGCAAATTAAGATCACTGCATAGCTCTCAACTTTCCATCGCCAAAATGAGGAACACTTGCCTTCATAATGTGGAACAAATGGGCAAAATGTGGAACACATACTAATGGCTTACCAACAACTTCAACTAGGCAGGTCATAGGATGGTTAAAATATGCTGGTTTTACTTATAAAGAAGACACTTTAATGAATTAATATGACTAATTTCAATTTACCATGGATTTCACTTAAAAAATTCCTAACACTGAATATATGACAGACTCTTTCAATGTGGAACTTTGAGGAATTTCGAGGAACATGAACTTTTTAATACCCCAAATGAGGTACATTCCTCGTAATGAGGTACACTTGAGAGGTATGGATCACTGTAAAGAAGAAGCAGTAAAAGAAAGACTCAAAATCTGTTCTCTGGCTTTGTCTCAGTTAGTTTTTTTAAGTAGGCTTTTAACAGCAGGATATTTTAGTTGAAATTTACAGAATGAAAAACCCTTGTGTATGCATGTAAAATGAATGCAGTGACAGTAGTTTCTGAACAAAAAAGGCTGCTTGATGTAATGTGTTAAGGACAAACACTGAATTCTGGGATACATGGAGGTTTACAAAAATGTTTAACTCTCAGCAAGATGCTAGACCCCATGTGGCCAGACTCTTAAATTACATATAAAAATATTTTAAAACCTGTAAAGAGTCCCACAGTGGTGTTAAAATATTGGAAACATCTAAACATGATGAAATAAACATGTTTTTTTAGTCTGTGCATGTGGTTCTCCTTTAACTACCTAAGCCTTGCTTCCTAACATTAATCTTGTGGATACAGCCCCACCATACCTCCTATAAAGGTAGTTAAATAAAACCCAGTGCTATCCTCCTATGAAAATAAGTACCTGGGCCTTATTAAAGAAACCTCAGATGGTTCTCTGAACACTACAGAATAGCCTAGCAACCCAATATGTAGTGACAAAAAGAACACCCTCCCCTTACCCTGCTCTAATATAGCCTTCATCCCCCATCACGCCTCTCCTGTTGATCTCATTCAACCCCCCCCAAACCTCCAAACCTTAGATAATGTAAAGGCACAGCCCAGGGACAAATTAGTTCTGCCAAACAAACTTTGTTTCTCTATAGCTCACTGTTTCATCCCCTTGGATTTTAATCTTTTCTATATATGTGTACAGTCTTCTGCTAAGTAGTCTTACAGGAATATTTATTCATGCTAGTCTGGTATTATGGCTATTTCAAATCATATTACTGTAATACTTTGCCCTGAAATACTTTGTATATACACACACAGACACACACACACACACACACACACACACACACACACACACACACACACACACACACACACACACACACACACACACACACACAGCACACGACGCACAAACACACACACAAACACAACACACACACACCACACTTTTAAACGCACACACGCATAAACGCACACACACACACACACACACACACATTACTTCTGTTGGTTTCTTTTTGTACAATGCAACATAAGCTGAAACTGCAATTGGCAATATTTGAGCAGTGGTTATTTCTGGTAAACAAGCATACATACATACATACAAGCATAGATATTTTTCCTGTCCTATTCCCAAATTTTGAATGGTGGTTATTTATCATTTATTTATTTGTCTTTGTGAGCTGGGAAAAACATTTTCAGAGGAAACCCAGGATGAAAAGCTTCATCACAGTACATTTATATTAGCATGTAAATTTAGACAGTTTTCAGAAAAACAACAGTTACATTTCACAGAAAAAAAATACTTACAAGATAATTATATGCACTAAAATATCAGCATCTATCCCCAGGATTTAATAAAGCTTACACAGAGCTAATCTCTGTGTAAGCATAGTGGCATGGCTCAAACATGGAGTTCAGAGCCCGTGCGATCCGGTAAACAAAGTTGGAGGCGTGCATGAGCCTCCTGGCACTGTTCTGACACGGACACCATGGAATAATGCAAATCACCTCAGTTGCTAGTGCAAATGAGGTGAATTAGTGATCCAGCAAGCAGATAGGCATCTGTGTTGGAGCCATGTCTGCAGCAGCAATGTATTCAGTTACTAACCATGTACATTTCTGCAAAACTCAAAACAGGGGCATAACTGCTCAAAGTAAAGCACATATTATGTTTATTAGGCTTGTGAATGGCCATTGGCAGGCAAAAGTGTTTTAAAATTGCAAAAATCAAATTTTTTTGTCCGATTTTGGCTGTTTAACTGGAGCTCAGCGGCGTGCAAACGCGATCGTGCCGAAAATAAAAAAATTTAAAAAGTCAACTAAATGTGAAACATGAATTTTGTCATTATAGTGGGCAGCATGCAGACTCATAACAATAACAGGTAACAGTGGTTGCTAAGGGCATAGGGTTCGGTGTAGTGGTGTAACTAGGGTATAAGCCAGTAGGGGTATATAAATGAGCTAGATTGACTGAATAGCAAAATGGGAGACTGTGTCCACGTGTACCTAACTGTGTAGGAGTTATAAAGCAGTGGTGTAAGCAGAAGAAGCAGCTGACATGAAAGAGGGTGTGTCATGCTTGGTGTAAGCATATTGGAGCGCCGCAGCTCCTATTTGAGCTCAGCTAAGCATAGCTAAGCAAGAGGGTGTGTCTGAGGCTTCTTAGCTGTGCTTAGCTGGTTCAAGAAATGATAACCGTGTTCATGTCCAGGGGAGGCCTTTTTCTGCTCAGCAATGGTTACACTAGCTAGAACTGTTTGCGCGGTGCACCGCAGGGCTGAAACACAGCGGAAATACAGAAAAAAAAGGAAATAGCAGAATAAAGGAAATGAACTACAAATCACAAATATGGACTCTGCATTGGCCCATTCATACCCCTCAACAATATAGCTGGCAGATGGAATGTATCATAGTCAGCCAATCACACAGGGAACATCTGCAACACACCAGTATAAAGTATGCAAACACCTTTCAGTCTGGTTTTTCCCACAAACTCTGCACCATTGGTTTACACACTAGGGAATTTTAACTGACAAAATGATAGGGGTTGCTGCTGCTTTGCTACATCTGTATGTGCTACAGACTGAGAGTGGTGATGAAGATAATGCTGACAGCTGACTCAGACCAAGGAGAAGAACAATGTTCAGACCCAGGGTAATCTTCCAGGGGCTACATGATCTGGAGATACTAGAGAGTTACAGGGTGGACAGAGACATACTTCAGCAACTCACCGAGCTCTGCCGGCCTCATCTCAGACCCAGAGCCAAAAGAGGGGAATACATCCCAGTTGAAACCAAAGTTTGTGTAGCCTTAAGAATACTATCTACAGGTATTTTTCATAGCCCTACTGGGGGCATCATGGGGGTCTCACAGGCATCTGCATCTAGGGTACTCCACCAGTTCTTGGATGCCATGCTACCACATGCTGGTGAGCACATTTATTTCCCCAGCACCCATGAGGACAGGACAAGCAATATGCGTCTCTTGCACCATGTAACAGACTACCCAGAGGTACTGGGTGCCATAAACTGCACTCATGTCACATCAAAGCACCACTCTGTGAAGACGGTAGAGTATATGGCAATTGCAAGGGCTATCACTCCATCAACTGCCAGGTCCTGTGCAATTCCCAGGGCATTATCATGAATGCATGTGCAGGCAGCCATGACAGCTATCAAGACTCCCACATCTGGCATGCCTCACAGCTGTACCAGGCATTTGCCAGGGGGGACATCCCATATGGCCATCTTGTGGGGGATGCTGGCTATGCACTGAAACCGTGGGTCATGACAGCCATCAGAAATGCACACACACCCACTGAAGAATGCCATAATGAGGCACATGCACAAACTAGGAACATTATAGAGCGTGTGTTTGGGATGCTCAAGTCACTTTCTGCTGCCTTGACATATCTGGTGGAGCCTTGCAGTACTCTCCAGCCACATGTGCGCACAAGATCATATTATGTGCCATGTTACACAATATGATCCTGTGGAAACAGCTGCGGCAAGAACATCACAGGGAAGGGGCACACAGCCTCCCACCATTGCCAAGGGCTCCACAGGCACATGGGGACTTGGAGGAGGAACCCCCTGAGCCTGCACCTGTAGGCAGACATAGGCATGCCCAGTACGCCCTGGCCTTGGCAAAGAGGCAATGCATAGCACATACACTGACACCCTAGGGACCCAGGGACTGCCACCTCTCTCCGACTCACACACACTAAAATGGATGCCACACACATCACACTACCTGTACCTTACCATGTATAGGCCACATACTGCATGCATCCGACAGAGTCAGCCCTCAAGCACAGTCATCACAACTGCCACAGGCACAAGGTAAGTCACTCTTCTTAACAACAGATGAATGTAGTAGTACGTTTTGGTAGCATATCTCAGGTATTGCTGCATGTATGCAAGGGAATGGGGTGGCCTACTGGGATAGCAGCAGACAACTGCCAGCTATGTGGGACAGCAGGAAATGTCTGCCCAATACTGTCTTCTGCAGAGTATGCAGTAGTCCCCTAGCTGACAAAACTCACTGCAGTGTATGTGGGGGACAAATAAATTGAGGGGGGGGTCACAGGTTGCATGCATGGATGTCAATGTTGGGGTCTCATACTCACCCCTCAGCCTCTGCCAGCAAGTCGGCCATAGAAGTCCATTAAGAAATGCCTGGCAAAGGCCCACAAATAGGGACAATGATGAAATAGTCTTCTTACAGGCTTACACAGTGATATCACAGTAGGTCTTGCAGTTGCATGAAGTCTCTGAAAGGTAGGAAGTGTGAAACTCAAATGTCTGCCATTACATCCTAACCTTCAGTCTTTAGTGATATGCCAGTATTCTCCAAGACAGGCACAACACTATGCTAAATGGAGTCAAAAAGTAAAGCCAACATCTGCACAGTCTGTGCAAATGTGTACAGTTGACAGGTATGCCCCCCGACACACTCATGTCTCCATAGAAATGTAGTAACGTGTATGTTTGTATGGTAATAGCAGCAGAGCACATGTTCCCAGGGCTGTCCCAATCAACTTGATAACTTGTTGCACATCCATAATATGCAGGGGTCCATGAGCTATGTATATGCATGGTTAATATTGTCAGGAAGTGGGCTGGCTGTTGTTGCTTAGCGGCCTAGGTACAGTACTGTGCTTGATAGGGTCCATGTTCCAAGACTTTCTGTGCCAACTATTTTGCATGTCAGCTACACCTACAGTAGGACCTGTACACACTGTCCAGAAGTCAATATCCATTACTGCAGGAAAGATGGACAAGTCAGGGACAGGGGGCCACTCATATGGACAGTACACTGCTCAGAGTAACCTACACAGTGCCTAGCATACCTCTCAACTGTACAGATTTTTGCAGAATGCCCAGAGTTTTGCATCATAATTTTGCTGTTTGTCATGAAATTGTGGTTTTCTGGCAAATCATTGCCAAATCGTTAAAGACAAAAGTCAGAAAATAATGAACAAATTTTAGTTTTAGACTTCATACCCTTTAGAAAAATGCATGCTAATGCAAAACCTGTTATTTTAGTAGCTATCTAAGTTTGTAAGGGCAATATTTAACACCTGTCCCTATTTTTGGCCCTTTGTCACACAATTATTTATGGCTTTCTCCAGATTTCTGGCTCTAAGAGATTGAGAGGTATGGTGCCTGGAAGGACAGCAGATACCTGAAAATTAGTGTACTGCCTGGTTATAAATGGCTGCCACCTTACTGTGTCAGCACTGACAACAAGTCACTGGCCACCATCCATACCCTTGGAATGACAGGCTATTCCAGAAGGGCCGCAGGTATGCCACGTATATCTGTTATGCTTGCCCTAACATTGCATTTACCTGCCAAACTATTTGCAAAACAGGAAAGGTTCATGTCAAAACATCAATGGCAGACAGTGGAGAAGCAAATGTCATACCCATAAGAAAAAGCAAGCAAATACCAAACCAGTCTCCCAACTGTCTTTGTTTGGCAGACCATTATTAACACCCTGTCCCCATGTGTGGGCCTGTGTCTGACTGTCATATATGGGCCTGTCCATATGTCAGTCTGTGACAGGATGACAGCTAGGGCCAACATTTGGCCTCATAATAACACAGCAACACAAACTGCCTGAGGACCACATCAGGTGTAGTGGTGCAATGATGGACAACCTGCTAAATAGGTACACTCAGAGGTGTAAAGCCCATAACCCTGTATGTGATGTTATGGCAGCTACCCCACTCACACCAGAAATACAAATACATAGCAGCTACTGTGGGAAAAGCCTGTGACCAGGCTATAGAAGGACAAAGAGACACACATAAGGGGAAGGGGAACCACTGGCCACACAAATGGAAAATGTGCACACCAGAACAAATCATACAGTAACATAGGTACTCTGCAGGGTATGGAGTCAGTAAACATCACCCACAACTACACAACACACACCCACATAAGTGGAGGTCATCAACAAAACAAAAATGCAAACAAAGGACACCTCAGAGGCAAAAACACATGGGAACTTCACAAATCTACACATCACAGAACATGCATAGTCCACATACCAGTGTCTCGCAACCACTTACCATAAACCCAAAATATTACTCACAGGACTCCATTATGAGACACACAGATGTGCCTCTCAACAGGCTGGATAAGGAGAAAGTCATGCTTACTTGTCTGTCAGGTGCCAGAATCCATCATATCACACATGCACTCAGGTCACTCCCCAACAGGTACTGTTATCACTCTGGCCTAATTCAAGGTGGTGTGAATGACGTCAGATGTATCTCCCTGGACAATAGGAAGACAGACATGATTCAGCTTGCTGAATATGGGTCCCATGCATGTATGTCCCTAGCCTTAAGCAGCATTGTAACATCACCTGGAATGATGGCTCAATACAAACAGAAAATGATTGTCAGCAACAATTGGCTTACTTATTGGTGTCATCCCAGGGCGAGCCACTGCCTGGATGCCTGGGAACATATGACTGGCAGACCACGCTGCTTTGCTAGAGATGGCCTTCATCTGTCTCACTTCGCCTTCAGGCATCTGGCAAAGGCTCTTGCCTCCCCCATAGTGCCTTTTTAGGGAAAGTCATGGGGTCAATACTACCAAAATATACCACTCAACAAAATGCAAAGTAAAGGCCATGCTGCTAAATTCTAGGAGTTTAAACAGGAAAATGTACTCATTGCAAGCATTTGTAACCCTGGTAGATGGTGACATTTATGCAGTCAGAGAAACCTGGGCCACAGCTGCGGGAACAACCCATCCTTACCTGATCATTCGTCCTATTACACAGCCAGACCCCAAAATGTGGGCCCCTCTACAAGTCTATCAAGATTCAACCCATTACCCTGATCCTGGCTGACTTATATTACCCAACCAGTGATTGGAAAACCAACCATGCCAGAACAGAAATGCACAGAGATTCCCTCATCTTACCAATGCTAAATCTTACCAATGCTAAATCTTTAGGACAACTACCCGATACCCCCACAAGATGTGATACATATGTTGGACTTGGCAGTAACCAACATGATTAACCACTGCAGCACCCCTATGGTTTCATCCTCCCTGGCAAGATCCAGCAAAAAAGTGGTCATGTTCGATATCACCATCTCTCCTGACCCCCCTCTCGCCATGGTAAGACATAAATGTCTCCAAAGCTGAGCACAACCACAAGAGGGGTGGTATAAACAGCTGAACAGTCCCCTACTCCACTGGAGGAATAGGCCCCAATATCAAAATGTACACAAAAGTACTATACCAGTAAACATATATATATATATATATATATATATATATATATATATATATATATATATATATATATATATATATATACAGATGCATGGGATCAGGAATACCTGACAGGACAACATCATCATCCACAAGGGAGAGTAAACCAGTCTGCAAACAGCTGCAATAAAGGAACTATGTAACAAAAGGATGACATTGCTGTCAAGGACCGAGAAGGAGCAGGTGCACAATTGGAAGTAATCACCCCCTAGCCTGAACAAACAAATAAGAGCACCACTGAAATCCTCTAAAGGCATCTCCAAGTCCAAATTACACACATCTGAGACAGACAATCATAAGGCCTTCCTCGCATATGTCTGCATTCCCAAAGGAAGCTCCCAGATCTGTGCAGAGATAGTGGTCAAGGACACCACATACACAAATGCTGTAGATATAGCCAATCTACTGGCTTACAGATTCAGCAGAAATGTCTCCCTACTACCCCCATCAGGAAAGCAGGACATCCCCAGTACCTGACCACCCAATCCTTATCACTAGGAAACAGGGCATTGCTGCCCTCTCAAAGCCAGGAAGACAGCCTCCATGGGGCCTGAATACATCCCAGCCTGCAACCTGCATAAACCCAGGCATAAACTGGCAGCATCATTATGCACCCTACACAACCAAACCTGAGTACTACCTTTGTCACAGCCGAGTGGCAGACAGCCACTGTCATCCCTGTACACTAAGGTGGAGTGTTCACTGATCTGGGAAATTAAAGACCCATCACCCTAACTAGCCTGATCTGCAAGGCCATGCAATAGATCATCATGGACCTCATTAACAGGGACATTGGAAAACTCCAAATACTTGACTCCATACAGTCTGCCTTTCTCAAGGGGAGGTATGTCAGTGAACTCTGGATGACTTCTCTGAGACAGCCAACAAAGGCATGGATGAGGGAAAGATGGTGCACTCCAGCCACCCTGACTTGACCAAAGCCTTACACACTATTCCCCACTTGGCCATAGTACATGAATTCTGTCAACTAGGCAGCAATCCATATGTTACCAGATGGGTAGCAAACTGGTTCATTGATAGAATCCACATGATCATAATAGGGGTAGCCAACCCAAGCAGTACACCCCTAATGAGTAGCATACCACAGGGACTGGTCTTAGGGCCTCTGTTATACAGGATGTACTTCCCTGAGGTGCAGGCTAAAAACATTGGCCTATGGCTGACCAAGTTGGCAGATGACTGCAAGCTGGGAACAGTCATCAATACCCAAAGTGATGTGGACGTCCTACAACAGGATCTCACCAAAATAAATGACTGCTGCCAGAAACATGGCCTCAAGCTGAATGTCTGCAGATGCATCATCATCATCATCCCCATTGGGGAGACTGATGTCCCCACATATTATCACATTAACAACAACGTCCTACATACACAATCAGTACTGAGACATTTGGTCACCCAGGTTGATAGCAACCTGAAGTCTGTGCATCATGTTGCTTCCATTGTACAGAAAGCTTCATAGATGGGACAACTCAAAAATAAGGGGTATCTCATCCAGGGACAAAGAGGTCATAAGATCCATGTATTCTACGTTTATGAGGCTAATTATTTTGTACAACACCCCCTTTGGCATGTACCTCACAAAGCACATGCAGCATCTGGAGAGACCACAGAGATTCCTTACCAGGAGATTCCAGGACCTCAAATACCTACCCTACACAAATAGGCTAACAGCACTGTCCCTCTACTCAGTTCCATACAGACTCCTTAGAGGTGACCTCTGTCTGGCACATAAAGCAATCCAGACCATGCCGTGATGGGACTGTTGCACATTTGAAAGGCAAGGCCCACTCAAACAACCTGTAGGTGCACCATCAACCTGCTCTGTGATATCAATAGGGCTTGTTGGTGTGACAGATACATGTCCCATACACTCCCCCATCTTAAGACTACACTTCTTATCAGCATCAAGCTGAGTACCTCAATACCCCTTGTGAAGTGCTCCCTATATAAGTGCATGGGAAACAGAAAATACAGTCCTGTGATTCCACCTGTGTCCCTGCTGGACAGGGTCTCTGGGAACTTACATGTGTTAACATGAGCTACACTCTCATCTGTGAGGGTTATAAGGGCTTCAGGCCCAATAAGCTAGTAACCTCATATCAACCTATCAACCTATAAACAAATATCTGTCGGTGGTTCACCACATTACTGTGTACTGCTCTGCCACTGACATAGCTGGAAATCACAGTGCTATGTTAAATATACCACACATATAATGGACATCTCTGCTCAGTAGAATGCACTCTGTACCCACACGAGGATATGGCTTTTCAGTTAAGAAGAATACCACATAAGCAGGAGATCCCAAAGCCAGTATATCACTGAGGTGCTGGACTGTTTACACAGCTTCATCAGTCAATCGGCTGCAGCCACATCTCTCAGCCATCTGAATTGGGCAAAAATGTCTATAGTTTGGCTCACAATTTCAGTCTGTGCATCATACATCTTGTATTTCCCAGGTAAATCACTGTGATGATCTGAGACATATGTCAGCAAGTAATGACATAATACATTTCAGTGTCAGACAACATATATGTCAGAAGATGGCTGCTAAAACAAACCCTGTTACTCTAGCAAAATTCTACACTAATAAGAGCAATATTTACAGTATCGCCCTATGTCTGGGCCATTGTCCCCCCATTTTGGCAGACTATCTCCAGATTTATTGCACTAATAGGTTGACAGGTATGGCTGTAGCACACAAAACACTGAACTGGAGTACAACTATCTCTGAAATGTAGTCCCACTCTTACTATAGAAAGTCATACTGGGCATGCTCATACACTTAGAGAATTACAGCCCATGTCTAAACCCACATTGGCGTATATAACTGTATTGTGCATTGATGTATTTGCATACAGACAGCTATGTACACCTTAACTGACTCTACCCACACCCATCAGACAGGATTACCCTCAGCTAGCTGTAGATGGCCCATATGATATATATCTGTATCTGCTGCGTGTGATACACAGACATATATATGGGCAACATATAACAATATTTCAAGAATACACACACATAGACATGGGGAAGAGACAGACAGGCAGTGATAGAGAGAGAGACACAGGGACACACACACACACACACACACACACACACACACACACACACACACACACACACACACACACACACAGAGTGAGACATAGACAGAAATACCCTGAAAGGCATAGAGTGATGTACTGCTGCAGACAGTTGCATACCAGTTATAACCAGTTGCATGTGCCAGCGTGAAGGTGAGCCCCATTGTGTAATAGTACCAAGGGGGTTGTAATATCACATCACCTGCCTTTGTGTGCGTGTGTGTCTGTAGGTTAAAGTATTATGAGACCTTTCCCCTCAATACATATCCAAAGGCCTACTGTACAAGATCTGCTGATGTCATTCACCTTAGAATTACCTTTGGACACTTTTCAGCCCTATAAGCTCTGTGGTATGTGTGATAACTGTGTAACACTGTAGTACAAATAACTAGATAGGTAGGGGTTCTAATCTCAGTCCTGGTAAATGTAAGTGTGTGTGTGTGTGTGTGTGTGTGTGTGTGTGTGTGTGTGTGTGTGTGTGTGTGTGTGTGTGTGTTTGTGTTTGTAGGTTAAAGAATTTTAGGCCATTCTCACCCAGTACACTGCCCATTGCCCTACTTTACAAGGGCTGCTGATGTCATTCACCTTAGAAGTACCTTTGGACAGCCCTCAGCCCTATAAGCTCCATGGCGCATGCAATAACTGTGTAACACTGTAGTACAAATAACTAAATAGGTAGGGGTTCTAATCTCAGTTCCATCTAATGTTTGCATGTGTATAAGTGTTTGTAACTTTGTATGTTTGTAGGTAAAGTATTTTGAGGCCTTTCCCACTAAGTACACTTCCCATTGCCCTACTTTACAAGGGCTGCTGATGTCATTCACGTTAGAAGTACCTTTGGACAACCCTCATCCCTATAAGCTCTGTGGTGTGTGTGATAACTGTGCAACACTGTAGTACAAATAACTAGATAGGTAGGGATTCTAAACTCAATGCTGGCAGCTGTGATTCTGTGTTTTGTGTGTGTGTGTGTGTGTGTGTGTGTGTGTGTGTGTGTGTGTGTGTGTGTGTGTGTGTGTATGTGAGAACCTTATCCTGTGTGTGTTGGGGTGAGAACCATATCTTCTGGCTTGGGTTATACCATTTTGAGGTATGTTCCACCCAGTACACTTCCCATTGCCCTGCTTTACAAGGGCCATTGATGTAATTCACCTTAGAGGTACCTTTGAACAGCCATCAGTCCTATAAGCTCTGTGGCACGTGTGATAATTATGTAACAGTATAGTACAAATAACTAGATAGGCAGGGGGGGTCTAATTTCAGTTCTGGCAAATGTGTGTGTGCGTAGAAGTGTGTGTATGTGTGTAGGTTAAAGTGTCTTGAGGCCTTTTCCACCCAGTAGACTTCCCATTGCCCTACTTCACAAGACCCACTGATGTCATTCATGTTAGAAGTACCTGTATACATTCTTCAGCCCTATACGCACTGTGGCACGTGCAATAACTGCGTAATACTATAATATAAATAATTAGATAGATAGAGGTTCTACTCTCAATGCTGACAACTATAGTACTGTGTGTATTTGTGTGTGAAGCATATCCACTGTGTGTGTTGGTTATACCAATTTAAGGACTGTTGCCCCCCTCCCCATGGCATTACTTTAAAGAGCTAGTGAATGGAATCTGCCTTATATGCACCATGTTAAACTGTACAGCCCATACCAGTCATCTGTATAGATGTATATGGAATAGCCAGATGTTTGCAACCTATATGCTGTCTGTGTCCTCTAACAATGGCAATTTATGAGAACTCATTGCCAAATATTTCACAGTTACTGTAGTGACAGACATGTCAGCATCAGACTTCGTATCTGTCTGAAACATCATGCTGATGCAAAGTCTGTTACTCTATCACTTGTCTGGGTTTGTAAGAGCAATATATGAGACCAGTCACTATTTTGGGTGGTTTATCACACCATCCATGAAGGCATTCCTAAGATTACTTGTTGTAAGAGGTAGTAAGTTATGTCCCAGGCATATAATATATGTGGTGCATGTAATGTGTCCATAGCATTATAGTACATACAAGTGGATACGTAGAGTTAATAATCTGTCTATTGGCAACTGTGTATGTGTTTCTATATGCATATCTCCTGTGTCTGCCTTTACTGTGTGTATGCAATAGCTATACCATTTTGTGTGCCTCTTCCATCCTGTTAAGTCCCCCATTGCCAACCTAGTTTCAGCCCCTACATATGCCATTCACCTTACAAGCACAGTTGCACACTTTCTAACCCAAAGGCACTGTAGTGCATGCAATAGCCACTGCGTATTGTACATAAATAGATAGGTAGGTCATCTGATATGAGAAGTGTCAACTCTGTGTTCATGTGTGTTTCAACGCATGTCCCCATGCAGCAGTGTGTGTGTGCGCGTGTGTGTGTGTGTGTGTGTGTGTGTGTGTGTGTGTGTGTGTGTGTGTGTGTGTGTGTTTCTGATGGCTCTACAATGTTAAAGGCATCTGTACCCACTAACAGCACCTGCAATTGTCACCCACTTGAATAGTAATGGCAGGCACTGCAACACTACATTACCACTGTGGTGTTTGTGTTATGTATCTAGCACTATCGTTTGTAAAGCTGGGCAGGTAGAGGTTGTACTCAGCACTTCAACAGCCACCCCATGTACAAGACTATGACTCTGTGTGCACTACCAGCACAAGAGGCCAGACTCGCATATGTGATAGCAGTCACACATGCTGGTGATTGTCAGGTAAGGTTAACACAAGCTGACCTGTGTCAGGAATACACTCCCCAAACCTGTCAAACACAGTACCATGCATACCTGTATCAACTGCATCAAGGTTGAGTGGATGGGAAAGAAATGGCAGGGGCAACAGGTGCTGATAGGTGATCTGTTGGGGTTAAAGTAATGGCTAGGCTTGTGAAGGACCTGTTGCCAGTACTCAAGTAACCTCCTCTGTATGTATGAGCCTGTGGTACTACAGAACACCCAAGTGACATGTATGAAGACTATCTGGCAGTGTCAAGGGGTATGTATGCAAGGTCACACTATCTGCCCCCGTTGTCCATCACACACTGTTGCATGCATACACACCTGGTAAACATGTACATATACAGCTGCACCTTGGCTATTAAAAGGTCACTGTGTTTCATCTCTGCCAGTCTCATCGTTGGTAATGTCAGCAGGCCCACAGCCTGCAGACACCTGGAATACAAACAGAATATAGTATGTGAGACTACAGTCAGTCAGCAGTACTAACAGCAATAATGCATCATGGCTAAAAAGGTACATATACTTCGATGTGTACCCATAACAATTGCCATCAGACAGCACCTTACACAGCATTACATTACTACACTGTACTATATTCACCCTGTGCATCAGACCAATATTAGCATGTTCCTGCATCGATGATATAGATAACAGGGATGTGGCACAGGTATCATCACATGCACAGGGTGTGGTGTGTGCTTGCCAGAGGCCTAGGCTGGGCCATACGGTTGACATGCTGTTTGTGTGTGTGTGTGTGTGTGTGTGTGTGTGTCTGGAGGGGTGGTGTTCAACTGGGCTGTGCAGAGGAGCTGTGTGTGTCTGCTGGTGACCTGCCTGTAATAGAGATATGTGACTGTATGCACACAGTCAAGCCATGTGCTTGCCCTGCACAGTGGTATGTTGGACAACTGTGGACTGTACATGGTAGGATGTACAGTTCACCGCTTCCGGCCCCGGACACAGGAACTGGATTTGCCAGGAGTCTCAATGGCACCACCAGGCCCAAGACCAGATGCAGTATTACTCCTTGATGGTGACTGATTTCTGCTGGATCCGTGTCCCTGATGAGATCAGCCAGGACCATGTGCCCATGGACTGCACCATTGTGGTGTGGACAGCACCCTCCCTTCAGTAGTGCTGGTGGTACTGCCACTATGGGAGTTTGAATGTGTACGGCTACGTGTACTCTCAGCTGATCTTGTTGCTGACCTACATCCACGTGGCCAATGCCCTACTCACACTGCATGCTCAAGCACAGACATTGCACAGTCAAGCAAAGACAATGTCTCACCCGACTGTCTATCCATGACATCAGCATAATAACGTGTGGCATCACCAAGGCCGTCACACATGGCAGAAAGTGTTGCATTCATGACACTGAGCATCTGTCTGGTGTTGTGTTCAGAATGTGCCTGTGCCTCCATGATGGACTGAAACATGCGTCTGGTGACACTTGCTGTGATACTTGCGACAGGAGCTTGATGGGCAGAAGTCATCCTTCAAGCACCCCTGTCCATCTGCCTGTGTGGGACCTTACCTGCTCTCTGGCTGTGGATAGTGTCTACACTCACACTTGCCATAGTCACCACACTAGACTGGTCCATGCCACCACCCCCTACCTGTCCATTAACTGTGGCTGCTGAGGACTGGGTATGTGGGGTCATACTGACTGTGTGTGGGGACATTGTGGGTGAAATTGGGATGCCAACCAATGACACAGATTCAGCCCCTGACAACCCCACCTGTGCCTCATTATGACCACCATCATCATGAGAGTCCGCTAAGACACTGACATCAGGTTGTAAGAGGGAGAGACCCCAACCCCCATGTTCAACTGTGAGGCTAAGACAACATATGTAAATTAATACTTGAACTATAATGTTTGCTGATCTACAGACACACACACACACACACACACACACACACACACACACACACACACACACACACACACACACACACACACGCACACACACACACACACACACACACACACACACAGACACACACACACACACACACACACACACACACACACACACACACACACACACACACACACACACACACACACACACACACACGCACACAGATGCATACAGGTAAGGTCGCACAAAGGCATTATACAGACCATACAGTTTCTGAATGATGACATTCACAACACAGAATCAGACCATAACAAACACACTCATGCAGTGCAGTTATGTCCACTTAATGTTGCTACTAATACACACCTCTGAGATATGTGAGGAGTGGTAGTATGTGATGGACCTTCACCTAACACACACTGCACCCATGTACACAATACTGATGTGCCCCTGTAAAGCACAGTGGCAACACCTACAGAAATCTACATACCAATATGTTAAAGCTCCTGTGAATAGACTCCTGTGATGACCACTGTGATGCACTGTAGTTAACCCCACCACAAGTGAACATACACATATTGCAATATGGTTAACAGTAATAGTTGTGTGCATGGAAAAAATGCATGCCCTTAACATGCCTAGGGTATTGGTGAGCCACAACAAGACATTTCCATACTCACCGGCTTCAGGCAGCTGTTCTCCAGCCAAACCAGAGGGACCTATGTAGTTGTGGGTGAGAGGTATTTTCAGCACACTCACATGTGGCATTCATACAGGATAAATGATGCCCACCTCATCATGAAGGGATTCACATCTAGATCAAGAGAGGTAATCATGCCCCTTTATTCATCCCTCATCAGGCCCATCATAGAATACAATGCCCCCTTTGGGATGTACCTAACCCGACACCTGCAGCAATTAGAAAGACCCCAAAAGTACCTCACCAGGAGGATCAAGGGACTCAAACAGATGCCATATGCTGCTCGGTTAAAAAAACTCCAGCTCTACTCAGTTGCATACCGCCTACTTCGAGGCAATCTATGCCTGACATATAAAGCTATGTCCAACCCAGAATTAATGGACATGCTCCACCTCAGTAAATCTAAATCCCTTAGAGCCACACGCTCGAGGGACTTGAACCTCAGCACAGAAATAAATAGAACATGCTGGAGGGACAGATTCATAACCCAGAGGCTCCCTTCACTCTGGAATAGAATTCCAATTAATGTTATGCAGAGCGCCTCACTGACTCTCTTCAAGAAGAATCTTGATGAGTGGATGGGGGATCATAAGTTTGTCCCGGGGATTACTTTCGTGTCACTATTAGACAGAGGGCACAGTAAACTAAACTTTAAAAAGGGCACAGTATACTCAAATCAAGGGGTGGCGTAAGCCAAACACAATCGGGCTAGGCTTATAAATGCCCCAGTGCAGATAGCCTAGTATGAACCTATGAACCTATGAACCTATGAACCTATGAACCTATGAATCTATGAACCTATTTCTGAACATGCACAGTACAAGCCCTGATACTACAAGTTGCTGTCATTCACAATAGATGTGCACTTGTGTGGATTATAAACCCCCACCCACAAATGCAGTTTGACCTGACATATGCATCCAGATACTCCAAGGATGCCAGTATGAATGATACAGCATTGAAGTGATGTCCACTGGGGCCTTACCTGGACATTCCTCACCTGTTGACAGTGTGCCACCCACCTTCACAGCATAGGATTGTATGGTTTCCTGGTGTGCAATGGTTGCCCTCAGGTTGGCGAGGAACTCCTCTTTTGGAGTAAGTGGGGGTTGCATTGCAGGACCCCCACCTGTGGCTCTCTGGTCCCTGTCCACAGCTGCAGCTGTTTGCCAGGCATGGTGGATTAGGTCAGTGGTCCTGTGCCTGACCTATGCATACATGTGGCCATGCTGGCCCAGATTGTTCACAGTGGCCACTAGGTCTGATCACAGAGTGCTGCGATGTTGCAGCTGCTGTCTCCCCCTCCCAAACATGACTGTGTGGTGCAGTCCTATGGCATCTATGATTGCTGCAGTCTCAGCATCTTTGTAATGGTTGTTGCTGCTGTCTAGACATTCCACCTGAAAGACATGAACAGAGAAACACATCACAGGACCTCATACATCAGGCACCATTATGTACAAATCCTGAGCATCCACATTTGCTAGCACTATCCACCACTAACACTCACATCATACCTTTGCCATTTATCAGCAAAGTATGTGTGTGGGTAGTCTCACCATACTGACATTACAACATGCATTGCTCTCCTGATCCTGATGTTTTATGTTCCCCGCAATGAGGGCCATTATTGTGCATAATGTTCCAGTCATCATTCACATCAGATGGCACATGCAGCAGCTGGGGACATCACAGAAGATCCCTACCAGGGCATACCAGTCCATCAGCCATCAACCACTAACCTATAGGCTATGAGACCAACCCTGGTGTTATACATACCTCTCAAGAGTTACTTCACTCTGGCATGCCAGGCAATCACACACTCTACATTTGTGGGACTGCTGCATGAGTGCAGGTCATGCTCAACACACACACACACACACACACACACACACACACACACACACACACACACACACACACACACACACACACACACACAGAGACACACACACACACACACACACACACAGAGACACACACACACAGAGACACACACACAGACACACACAGACACACACACACACTGACACACAGAGACACAGACACACACACAGACACACACACAGACACAGACACACAGACACAGACACACAGACACACAGACACACAGACACACACACACAGACACACACACACACACACACACACACACACAGACACACACACACACACAGACACACACACAGACACACACACACACACACAGACAAACAGCCTCCACCTGGTGAGTGACCTGGCCTGGCCTTGTTGGCAGCTTGGATGTGTGTCACACACATTCACCCTGTGGGGGAAGGGGCACCCTGTCCACATCAGGCAGAATAGCTACCTACACCTTTGTAGGTGTAACATGGTCAACTGGATGGGTAATGGCACATACATCCTTGGGATACCACCTGTGTCCCTGTTGGATGGGGACATCAGCTGCTGTCTCTAATATGCATAGGCTAACATGTGGCCTAAGGATATGGCTCCTCAGGACCCACAGCCTAGTAACCTGGTATGGTATGTGAAATACCATAAGTGGCCTGTCTGCTGTGACAGACAGTGTTGTTATGTATCCACACACATCAGTGCTATCAACAGCTGGTTGTCCCCTATGGACAGCATTACAGTACCATGTATTCAAGCCTACATACCACAAATAGGTGAGTGCTCCTACAGGTGCATGTGGACATTCCAGGAACAGCTGAGCTACACAATGGCTGAGATCAGTGCATATGTGTTGCAGAGTGACCTCCTCATAGGTGTCTGACATCTTCAGCACCCAGATGTTTGTGGAATGTGTAAATGTGCCTGAGAGATGTAGACCCCCCTGCCAGACAAATCGGTATTTCTGCACACCAGTTGAACAATGCATGATGTTTGTACACATAGTTTGGGGAATGTGTCTGTGGCATGCCAGACCCCCTGGAGACACAGTGATGGTACCTGGGTATCTGGTACTCTATCCATTACCTTACATTGTATGCTCAGTATGTATGCACTACTGCTGACCCAGTGCCAGCATCCACCCACTACTCTATCTACAACATGTTGTCCCACTGCAGGAGTCACCAGGTTTGCTAGCCATAGGTGTGAAGCAATCAGATACAGGTGTGGAGTACACACTCACCTAGGCTACTACTATTACTACATATGTGTGCACAAGTAATGCTTGATATTAATTTATGTTCTTTGCCAGTATGGCACACTGTGTTTACACTCTTGTAGCTCAGTCATACCTCTCAACCTGTTAGAGCAAGACATCTGGACAAAGTCACACATAAATGGGGTCAATGCCCCAACAATAATGACACTTTATAAATATTGCTGTAACACACTTAGACAGTTGATAGCAAAGTAGGTTTTGCATTCACAGGAATACTCTGAAGGATATGACATTTGACATTCAAATGCATCCTATTATGTTATGACTTCAGTATTTACTGATTTGCCAGTGATTTGCCAGACAAAATACAACTTTATGAGAAAATGACTACAAATATGAGGCAAACACGTGGTCAGTCTGCAAAACTCCGGACAGCTGAAAGGTATGAGCTCAGTATATATCATATCATACAGTTCAACACATGCTTCTGCACCAGTTGTTTACTATACACATACCCTATATAGGTCTCTTACATTTGTAAGACAAGCATATGTATCATAGTAGCATTCACAAGTGACATATGAATATTTACAACATCACAGGCAGCTGGCCTGGCAGTGTTACAGTCAGTATTGTACAACAGACACTCCAGTAGTAGTTATATGTGAGCTGACATTTGCTGGGGTGACTCAGGGGCCAGAGCTGTGCTCTACGTCACTGCAGACAGAGCCAGCAGGGATGGTCATAGGTGATGGACAGCAATGTGTCAGTCCAGCAAGTCTTGCTGAGACCTTTTGTTTAACTTCCTATTTCCCATTATAGCATCTCCCCTTCTGCATTCCATTACATGCTTAATTGTTTGACATACCTGTTATAGTGCTGCAGAGTTTTATATTTCAGGGTAATACAGATGTGTAGCTTTCTGTAGTCAGTCTGACTTCATGTAGAAAGGGTAAGACCTGTTTTGCATAGGCAGCAGCTTATCTTTTGTAGGTAATTCTCATGAGCAGGTGATGGCCTGTGCACCAATTGATGTCTCCCACTTGGTAATTTTATCCAGAACAGCTGTGTTGTCTTTCCAGTAGCCAATGGCATGGCAACACAGTGCTATAATTAAGTCCTTCATGTGGGCCTTGCCCCTTTTCCTTGCCTGTGAGGAGGACATTATAGAGGTGTGGGAGTGACAGCATCATAGAGATTCATAGGTTCATAGGTAGGTACTAGGCTATTGGCCCTAGGGTCTATATAAGCCTAGCCAAATGGTACCCTGGCTTTTGCCACCCAAGAAAATTATTTTCCTATGCCCCTGTCAAGCAGAGCCACATAAGTGACCCCCGGGATGAATTTCCTATCTCCCATCCAATCATCAAGATTTTTCTTGAAGAGTGCTAATGAGGAGCTTCGTTTGACATAGATAGGTAGTTTTTTCCAGAGTATGGAAAGTCTCTGGGACAGGAATCTATCCCTCCAGCATGTTCTGTTTATTGTGGTGACAAGGTTTAGGTCCCTAGAGCATGTAGCTTGGAGGGATTGGGATTTCTTTAAGTGGAGCATGTCCAGCAGCTCTGGGTTTGACATAGCTTTGTATGTTAGGCAGAGATCGCCTCTGAGTAGGCGATATGCGACAGAGTAAAGCTGGAGTTTTTTGAGACGGTCTGCGTACAGCATCTGTTTAAGGCTGGTAATCCTCTTTGTGAGGTATTTCTGTGGCCTTTCCAGTTGTTGTAGATGTCTTGTGAGGTACATACCAAAAGGGGAGTTGTACTCTATAATGGGTCTAATGAGTGATGAGTAGAGGGGAACAATGACCTCTTTTTTCCTGGATGAGAAACCTTTTGTGATGAGGTGTGCCACGTAGAAGGATTTCCTGACTAATGTGGCGATGTGATTATCAAAGGAGAGACTACTGTCTACCTGTGTCCCAAGGTCTATTATCACATTTTCGGTGTTAAGTAAACTACCGCCTATGTGGTAGTTCAAGTGTACAGAGTTTTTTACCAAAAGGGATGACAATGCACTTTTTGGCATTGAGCTTGAGGCCATGGCTTTGACACCAGGCATCTGAGTCAGTGAGGTCCTTTTGTAGGATGTCCACATCGTTAGGAGTTTTGATTATGGCTCCTAGTTTGCAGTCATCTGCAAACTTTGTTAGCCAAAGATCTTCTGTGTTAGCCTGTTCTTCAGAGAAGTAGATACCAAATAGGAGAGGACCTAGGATTGAACCCTGTGGTACTCCACTTGTCATTGGTCTGAAGTTGGATCTGCTACTTTCACAGTGTGGGTTCTGTCAGTGAGCCAGTTGGCAACCCATCTTGTGACATAGGGATTTATACCTAGTTTAGTGAGTTTATCTATAATTCCAGAGTGGAGGTTGGTGTCGAAAGCCTTGGCAAGATCTAGATAGGCTGTGTGAACCACCTTACCCTCATCTATGGCTTTGGTGACCACTTAAAGAAGACATGATCTGCCTTTTACAAACCCGAACTGGGTAGGGTCCAGAGTTTGGAGATTACCAATGTTATTGTTTATAAGTTCCATGATGATATGTTTCATAGCCTTGCAGACCAGGCTCGTCAGGCTAATGGGGCGGTAGTTCCCGAGGTCCATGGTAGCTCCTTCTTTATGGATTGGGATAACTGTTGCTGTGCACCATTCAATGGGCACAAAGCCTGGGGTGAGGCTATGATTGAACATGGTACTTAGGTGGGGTGCCAGTTCATTCTGTAGTTCATGTAGAAAGCAGCCTGGGATGTTGTCAGGTCCCATGGATGCTGTGTTCTTTGCTTTGGAGAATGTGTTTTTAGCCTGTGCAGCCATGATTACAGTAACCTTGCATTTTTCCAGTATAGAGATGGGCCCTTTAGGGGATGAGAGAGGGATAAAGTTAGCACTGAACCTATCTGCCAGGATGTTGGCAATATCAGTTGGTTCTGTATATTTAGTGCCATTGTGCTGTAACTCAGAGCAGATCTGAGTGTTGCCATTGAGATTCTTGACATAGCTATAGAATGCTTTGTGGTTGCCCTTAGAATCAGTGGCGATTTTGTTTTCGTAACTAGCTTTGGAGGATTTTATGAGGGATCTCTGCTTCTTACTGAGGCTGACCACGAAGTTCCTCCAATCATGGGATTTTACTCTTTTTTGCAACAGTTTCTTTCTTCTGTTGTAGAGTTTGTTTATGGTAGGGGACCACCAGATTGGCTTCCTTTTTTTGGAGAGTAGCATCTTGTTTCTGTTAGGGATCGCATGATCCATGCACTCGTGTAAGTGCTTATAAAGTGCAGTTGTATAGGATTCAGCAGTCATACCTCTATTGTCCGTCAGCAGGGGTGTCATGAAGTTTGCCACTTCTGTCTTAAGAAGCGTGAAGTGGGCTTTGGATAAATTCTTTACGGTGGTTTCCCTAATGGGGGTGGGGGTGGGATGTCTAGGGTAATTTGCTTATGGTCGGATCTGACCAATGAAGAACTGACCTCTGGTGTGGAACACCGGTTGCCCATGCTGGTAATGACCAGGTCTAGGATATTGCTGCCCCTGGTGGGGGTGTGGATAAGTTGATCCAAGGCATTGGAATTTATGAATTCCAGAAAACGTTGAGCACAAGAGTTGGTACATGAGTAGTTTTCCCAGTTTAGGGTGGGGTAGTTGAAATCGCCCATTATTAGGGTGTTAGGTTGTACCCTAATATTTTCCAGTGCATCAAGAAATGAAGAGTGGGAATCCTGGGGCATTGTGGGTGATCTGTAGCAAGATACAATTTGGATTGTGGTCTTGCCCAGAGTTAGTTGCACTTGGATAATCTCGGATGCATTATGCTGAGCAACTAGCTTGGAGGTGTGGATATCCTTAATGAATATGGACACGCCTCCACCTTTAGTGCTTTGGTCCAGGTTAGGTGGCCAGAAGGTGTGGTATGAATTATACCATAGTAATGCAGGGATGCTCTCTGGAGCCTTGAACCAGGTCTCTGTCACTGCACAGATGTTGATGTTCTCCATTTTAAGGAGTGCCTCGAGTGAGTGCATTTTGAGGTTTAGACTTCTAGCATTAAGTAGCATTACCCTCAGATTTTGCTTGCTTGTACCTGTTATGGTGGTGAATTTGTCATTTGAATCTTGCCTAAAAAAGGCACTATAGGGTTAGCAAGAACCTTAGCCTGTATCTGGAATCCCAAGGATGACAGGTGCAGGCCATCTCTGGCAAAGCATCTTGGTTTGTCGATCATGTCATCCCAGGCAGACAGATAGTGGATCCCCTTAGAATGACACCAGAAGTCAATCATTTTGTCCTTGTACTGTGGTATCATTTTAGGTGATGGCAGGATGCTACTCAGGGCTAGGGTCATACCTGCCTGGGCTACAAGATCGGACAGCTCCTCCATGTCTCTTTTCATGTAATGCAAGGAGGTACGTCTCACGTCATTCACACCAACATGGACAATGACAGAGTCATATTTGTACTTGTTGTGGAGTGACCTGAGTGCATGCATTATGTGGTGGATCCTGGCACCTGACAGGCAGCTGACAGTAACTTTCTCTTTGTTTAGCCTGGTGAGTGGAACATCAGTGTGCCTGACTATAGAGTCACCTATGACTAGAGTGTTGGGTACGTTGTTATGCCTTATGGGCTGTGGTTGAGTGGCACACAGAGTTTGTGGGCTATGTGTCATTTGGGTTGTGTTGAGGGGGGGTGGAGGTTGCTTGTGTTTCTGCTTTAGAGGTCCCTGTTGCTTGGGTAGATTTTTTTTAGAGCTTCCACGAATGTAGGTGTGTGTTTTGTATTTCTATGGGTGTGTTTTGGTGGTGTAGGTTTTGAGGGACTATGTGATGAGTGTGGTGTGGTGCAAGTGTTTACATTCTTCTCTTGACTGTCTAGTCCAGTCTTGGGTGAAGAGAGCTTTGCTTCCAGTTTGGCTATATAAGTGCATCTCTCACAGGTTGTAGTGTTGGGTGGTAGGAGGAGAGGGTTATCTGTGTACATGAGGCAATTGCTGCATTGCCCCAAGATGCCCAGATTCATCAGGTAGACAGGAGAAAACACCGGGAGCTGACCCTTAGACATGCCTGGATAGATGCTTATTTATTAAGTTCTAAAAACTGTTTTCCTCTAGACAAGTGAGGAAAGTTGAGTGCTGTATTAATTTGTAGCTTATTTAGTGCTTACAATGAGGTCTGAACAAGTGCTGAGCTCAAAGAAACAGATTTGAGTGCTGAAACTAGAAAACTGGCTAGTTCTAAGGAACAAAATTAAGCTAGAAGGCTTCCCTCAAACAGAGAAAGGCTTCGGGGCTCAGAAGCTTACAAACAGTCCTGGATACAGCACATCTGTATCTGGACTAGACGACTTACAGGAAAGGCAGGAAACAAGCTTAGAATTTTTTTTTGTAAAGTGGAAAGGGGAAAGGAGGAGCAGAAACTAACTGGGTTGGCCTTCTCAAATGTTTGCCCTGGATTAGGTAGAATGAGGTAATGACACTAGACTAGGAGGAGTGTCCCAGATCAAATTTACAGTAGGGGTGGGCAACTGCAAAGCCACCAAGTATAAAAACAGGATATCAATAGGGAAGGAGGGTGGGAAACAAAAATCCGAACAAGCAAACCAAACCAGATGCCTAACAATTGTAGAACATTTCTAGATAATACCTCACACACAGTGAAACTAGCTAGCAATGTATATGCAGACAATAAAAGTGCTATAAATAACTCAGAAATAAGCAAAATACAGGATACTTAATGTTATATATCACAGGTTAGTTGGCTCAGAGCCCTTCCTCTGTCTTCCTCTGATTAGCTCAGTGTGAAATGACAGTAACACTCACAAGTTAACGTATTAAGTAGGGTAGGTGGAAATGCCTCTTAGACAAAGAAATGTGTAGAAAGCCCAACAAAATCGGGGAGAAAGTTCTAGAATTAGGGACAGATTGCAAGTAGTGCTGTTATACAGTTAGAAAACTGCTAGATTAACAGGGTTTGCCTGGACATGCATTTTCTCCGTGATTTGAAGTCTGACACTGATATGTATATGACATACCTCTCAACTGTACAGATTTCCATAGAATGTCCAGAGGTTTGCCTGTTATGTTTGGTCTGTTCCTCAGACAATCTTTGTTTTTGGCAAATCAGTAGGATAATCTGAGATTGAAGTCACTAAATAATGGCATCCATTTGTGATTCATACTTCATATCCTTCAGAAAAGTTATGTTAAAACAAACCCTGTCACTCCAGCAAATTTTTCAGTTTATAACACCATTATTTAAAATATGTCCCTATTTTTGGGCATCTGTCCCCCAAGTATGTCAGGCTTAGATTTTTTTTTTTAAGAGGTTCAGAAGTATGTATATGGTATATTTATTTATTGACTCACTTTCTGATATCCATCCAGTGAGATTAGCAGAATCCCAGAAATGTTATGAGGAAGAGGCAATACATATGGTCCCAAACCCTGGACATTCTGTGGAAATGTGTACAGTTGAAAGTTATGTCTGTCAGACCATTGTTAACAGACTGTCAAGATTGTGTAGCAGTGTAGTGTGTAAATGTCTGTTGGTCTGAGTAGGGGGAGGGGCAGATGTGAGTGTTATAGATCATTTTCTATCTGACTGTGCATGCTGCTACAGTTGCTGGTGGTCTATCAGCTGTATATGTTTGTAGGGGCAGACTGAGAAATGTCCCTTAACACCTCAGGATTCCAAGTACACTGTGACATGGGGCAGTATAGATAGGAGTAGTGTGTGACTGGCAATCAGGATATGTTTGTTCAAACAGTCGTTATACTCTAGAGGTCAGTTGGCTTACTGGTATGTTGCTGTGACTGAGGTGCAAATGGCTGTGGGTAGACAATTTTGCACAGTCTGTTTTTCCCTACAGTTATATCCCTGTAGTGCATGGTATAAGTACAAATGCAAGAGCAATTACCCAGAGCTGATTTGGTGTAGTGTTGTGTTGGTGTGACGGTAGTTCAGAAGGTGCTGGGTGAACTGGTTTGCAGGTCTTAGTGTTTTTTCCCTTATGTTACATAACTGTACTCATACCTTTTCAACTATCCAGATTTTTATAGACTGTCCAGATGTGTGGCTCATATTTTTGGTACGTTCCCCATAACTGTTGTGTATTTCTGACAACTCATTGGGATGATGTGAGCACTGACATCACAAAATAAGGACAATCATTTCTGTTTCAGACCTGAAATCTATCAGAAAATATGTGTATAAACAAACTGTGATAGATACTCTATCAACTTTCTAAACTTATAAAATCTATATTTAAAATATGTCCCTATTTATTGGCCTTTGTCCCCCCACTTTGTTAGGCTTTGTCCAGATTTCTTGCACTAAGAGGTTGATATATATATATATATATACATATATATATATATATATATATAAAACATTAGTAATTCCACAGGTTTTTCCCTAATGTTGGATGACCATCCTGCATGATATATTTACTGAAGCATTGCTAATTCTTACAGCTCATGTGGTAGCTGCTGTGACTGGAGTGCACTGGATCTTGGGTTTAAATCTTGCCAGGGATGTGTATTTTTCCCCTTATGTTAAATGACTGTAATGCATAATATGTTTGTAAAAGCATTACAACTTCCCATATGGCATAGCAGTATGTTGCACTGACTATAATGTACGGAATCCTGGGTTCAAAACTTGGTAGTGATGACTTTTTTCACTAATGTTAAATGACCATAATGCATGATATATTTACAAAAGCATGAGCAAATCTCACAGTTCATATGGTGTAGTGGTACATTGCTGTGACTGTAGTGTACAGGGTCCTGGGTTCAAGACCTACCAGAGCTGGTTATTTTGTTGTCAGGTAGAACAGTGGCTAATTGAGACAGAGTGATTAAAGTAGTTTTAAGCAGTTGTAAGTGGGTTTGCACAATGCTAAGCGATGCTAAGAGGCACTTAGTCCCTTTGGCTTCACTTAGCGCTGCTTATTCCCGCTTAAACCTGCACTAATATCAAAAAAAGAAAAGAAAACAGTGTGATAGGAAAGTGGTGAAATGGGGGCAAGCAGGGGGTAAAACATTAGGAAAGCAGCTAGGGATGTGCAGGATGGGTGTAGGAAAGGACCATAGCTCTACATTTCTACTGCAGCTATAGCTGTGACTGATGTGGATAATTTGGAATTTACAGCCTCACACCCCACAGGGAGGGGTGTTGGCAACATACATCTGTAGAGCAATTTGAGGGTAGATTGATTTACATCACTGGACATGGAGGCAGAATGTAGAGTTATGTATGGAATAATGATGTTTTTGCGGGACAGATTTCCCCCTTTTTTTTAAGATGAGAGTGGGATGTGGGGGACAGGCTGTAGGTGTGTTTGGGGAGGTAGGTTGGGTAGGATAGGTTGCATTCACAGACAAGACACACAAGACAGCAGACATGGGAGGTATATGACACATGAGGGGGAAAAATAACATAGACGGGAAGGGTGGTTGGGAATCAGAGGCCCATGAACCCCCAAACGGAAACAGTGGGACTGAGATCCCCACCCATGAGCAGTCACCACTGCACCTTCATGGCCCAAAGGTAGCTGTGCTGGGAGCTGGACAACAGGAGCAGGCTGCCCCTCGAGGTGCTCTAGTCTGCCCTCGATCTGGCACAAGCATACATCCAACTCTGTTTGGATGACACTGTGCACCATACCCTGGAACTTCCTGCAGGTGACTGGGTCCTCTCTGCACCTGCACCCAGGGGTGGACGAGCCCTGTCCCCTTAGGCATTTCCACCCGAGTGTGGTTAAGGACCAGCGGAGGGGGCAGTTCCAGGTTGAGTCCCAGACATGCTGGGGCCCGGCACCATGACCAGATGAGGTGGGACAGGTGGATCCACTGGGATTGGCCTTCCCAACCATGCTATGGTATTGAGGTTTGACAACATGTATTGGTTAGTCATAAACAAAACATTCCAAAATTAGTTATAACAGCATGCATGGGGTGTTCCAATTAACCCAGAACAGTGGAATTCACACAGTTTCATAGCAAACAGAACATATGCATATATAGAATAACAGTCCGAATTTTAACACCATGCCAGTTAAATGTGTGGCAATAGGCCACCAACAATCGTATTTGAACAAAGTATGTTAATATGTAAACAATTAAATATATGAACAATAAAAGGACACAAGTCTCAACATTAGATTTTGAAAACAACATACCTGTAGTATATGGATAATAATTATTGATGCACATAAGGGGTGGGGGTAGAGAAAAAAGTCCATTAACAACTGTATAGGCTTCTATTTATCAATACAGTACTGCTCAATACTCTACAGGTCTGCCCTAACTTTACATCTACCTGTGGCCCATAGCTTCTGTAGCACATACATAACTGTTAAACTTTCAAGCTGGGATGGCATAGGGCAAAGTGTGAGTAGTCTGGGTACATGACTGGAGGGGACTTATACATGTCAGAGTTACATATATGACTAACAAGGTGTATTTTTCAACTAGTGTAATATCTGTGTCCAAGGTTATTGGCAACAGTGATCACTAACCATGACAGCGTGACAGTTGAGAGCATGTATTGTGAAGAGTGCATGGTGTCTGTACCTATCCTGCTGTCTATTGCAGGTATGAGGTTGGACATTGGAGCATTTGGACACAAAGTTTATTAGTATACCCATCATACAGCTACTACAATAATTTCTTTACCTGTGGAGAAAATATATGTTAACACTACCCAACTATTTGTACACATATTAAGGATTACTTGTCTGTAAATATTCAAACATCTTAGTACCACTCCCTGGATTCAAACCATGGTCTGTGTGTGCAAAACTGACCAACAGATATATTTCTCAACACACCGAGCTACTGGGGAACCACTAGCTTCTGCTTGACTAATTTCTGCCTAATACTCACTTGGTTAGACAGTCTGACCTTGTAATCTATGTGGGGTGTCACCAAAGACTGTAGTGACAGTTGAACACTCATGCTTGACAGATAGTTATTGTACTGTGTATTAATCCTTTGAAAGCAGGTGTACACATTTAACCCCTAGTAGATGTGAATATTGAACATCATTATATTTGCAGTTCCCACCTATTACACTCTCATACTTCCCTGCATCAGCATACCCACATTCAGGAGTATATCGATCTGAAATGTAAAGGTTAACATAAGGCAATGCTGCAGGGGACATACTGTAATCCATTACACATTACTAATCAAGGTTCAAATGTTAGTGCAGGACATATTTCATATTCAATTTATATCTTGTTTTACATATTCTATTTCTTCAACAACAAACCAGATTAAACACAACAGTTTGTGGTATAAATCTTTATTTGAGTAGCATGACACAGTGTTTTCTTATAGTTGATATTCTACATTCAGTACTACTGCATATCCTGTAGATCAATATTGGTCTGACAAACTTTTTATTTATTCATTATGCTCAGAACACACTATACCTGCTGGCAGTAAACAATGTACACCTTCTTATTTAATATGCTATATACTGCCAGATAAATCTGTACTTACCAGAGGGGCTGATGAATGAAGAGAATGAGCGGGAGAGAAGGTTGGATGATGTGCGGATAGTGAATCATGAAGTGCAGTGGATTAGCAAGGAAGAAGTAAGGAAAGCTATAAAGAGGATGAATAATGGAAAGGCTGTTGGTCCAGATGAAATACCTGTGGAAGCATGGAGGTGTTTAGGTGAAATGGCAGTGGAGTTTTTAACTAGATTGCTTAATGAAACCTTGGAAAGTGAGAGGATGCCTGAGGAATGGAGAAAAAGTGTTTTGGTACCGATTTCTAAGAATAAGGGTGATGTGCAGAGCTGTAGTAACTACAGAGGGATTAAATTGATCAGTCACAGCATGAGGTTATGGGAAAGAGTAGTGGAAGCTAGGTTAAGAAGGGAGGTGATGATTAGTGATCAGCAGTATGGTTTCATGCCAGGAAAGAGCACTACAGATGTGATGTTTGCTCTGAGAGTGTTGATGGAGAAGTACAGAGAAGGTCAGAAGGAGTTGCATTGTGTCTTTGTGTCTTTGTGGACTTAGAGAAAGCATATGACAGGGTGCCTAGAGAGGAGTCGTGGTATTGTATGAGGAAGTCGGGAGTGTCAGAGAAGTATGTAAGAGTGGTACAGGATATGTACGAGGGTAGTGTGACAGCGGTGAGTTCTGCGGTGGGAGTGATGGATGCATCTAAGGTGGAGGTGAGATCACATCAAGGATCAGCTCTGAGCCCTTTCTTATTTGCAATGGTGATGGACAGGTTGACAGACGAGATCAGATAGGAGTTCCCGTGGACTATGATGTTTGCAGATGACATTGTGATTTGTAATGAGAGTAGGGAACAGGTGGACGAGACCCTGGAGAGGTAGAGATATTCTCTAGATGCCCCTGTGCTGCTCCTGAAAGCACGTTCTCTCTCCAGTGGAAGACATAGTTTCTGCAGAGATCAAACTACAACAGAGTCTGGCTGTATTCCCACCTGTGCGGTTTAAATAAGGCCATATCCATGCCCTTTTTAGTCATTGGACCATTTTTGAAAATGCTGAGCACAGCTCAGTGGTGCACAAACCCAATAAGTTGAGTTGAGCAGTGCTTAAAGGGGTAGATGTTAAGCAGTGCTTAGCAGTGCACAAATCCACTCATCTGGGCTGTATACTGCTTAGAATAGACTACTAAGCAATGCTGAAACTGGCTAAGCAGAGCTGTGCACTGCTAAGCATTGTTCAGCTTTCAGGTCAGAAACTGTTTTGAATTGGACACTAATTACTCATTACTGACATATTTATTAAGTGTTTATATTTTACTTTACATGACATCCCCCTGTGTGCTTTAATGACATTACCTCGGGGTGTGACTGTATTGTATGGGACACTTGTGTTTACATGGGGGTTTCACAGCATATATCCACTGACACTTCAATTATGGACCAGCTAGACTACCCTGGTTAACAAATATCAATTACTATATAATTTATAAATAAAAAGGAATTTGCTTTCCCATGTAAAATTGAAAAGTCTGCCTTGGTACATGAACTGTGAACTGCTGCATGCAAAGCCAGAACTCTAACCACTACGCTATCCCACCATTGAGGATTTTAGCTATACATTTGTATTTAGCTCCTATAAGATATTTAAGCAATGCTGAGCAAAGCGCTGTGACATGCATCCCCACTCAGCTATGCTTAAAATTCACTTATAATGGAAAACAATAATACAACCACTTTAATTACATATATTAATACTAATGCTGACTCATATTTGGTAATGCACTACCTGTCATTCTATCAATTTCCTAAGTCTGTATGTGCAATATGTTTTAGATTTGTCCTATGTTGGGACCTTTGTCCCATGTTTATTTCATGGCTTTATTCAGATTTCTTGGTGGAAGAGTTTGAGGTGTATGCATAACTCTCAACTATCCAGATTATCGCAGACTGTCCAGATGTTTGGCTTATATTTTTGTTTTGTTCCTCATAACATTCGTGGTTTTCTGCAAATCAGTGGGATGATCTCCGGATTTAAGTCACTAAATAATGGCATGCATTTCAGTTTCAGACTTCTCATCTTTCAGTAAATGTAAGTTAATGGAAACCCTGTTCCTCTATCAACTTTCTAAGTTTATGAGAGCTGTACTTCAAATATGTCCCTATTTTTGGACCTTTTTCCCCCTCATTTGGTTGCCCTTTGTCTGGAGTATGGGCACAAAGAGGTTTACAGGTATGGCTGTGTGTCTGGGACACATTTGTACTGTAAAGTGCCATACGGCACTTTGACAATGTAGGGGGTATGTTACAGTTCCTGTCACACACACCTTGCATTGCTTCCCATTCACTCTCCAGCTTTCAGTGTTCATGGACACTGAAAGCATTGTAAAGTGCTGTATGGCACTTTCCTAATGCAAGGGGTGTGTGACAGTACCTGTCGCACACCCTCTGCATTGCTTCCCATTGACAATCATGCTTTCAGTGTCCGCGGACACTGAAAGCTTTGTAAAGTGCAATACGGTACTTTCACAATGTAGGGGGTGTGTGACAGGTACACCCCCTGCATTTATTTCAAGTCCTAACTATTTCAGTGTCTGTGGACACTGTTTTACTGTTTTATTAGTTACTTTCAGTGTCAGTGGACACTGAAAGCATTTAAAAAGGGCGGTATGGAACATTGAGAGTGCAGGGGGCATGTTGGATCTGCAGACACTAATGCAACATGCCCCCCTGCACTCATTCAGTGCTCATGTCTGCAGATCCATTCTCAGTAGCACGCCTTTCATTAATATGAATGGTGCACTGCTGAGAAGGCTATGTGGATGCAAACACCATTCACTCCATGTAGGAATAACACTATTCCTACATGGAGTTTATTGAATCCTGGAGTATGTCTATAAATGTATACAGTTCCGTTAGCTCTGAATTCTTGCAGGAATTAAATGGATTTATATTTTGAAAGGGAAAAGAATGTTGTTGTATAGGATGCATCTAGATAAGAATCGCAAGGTGGATACATTTGGAGAGTACAGCTAAAGTTTAGAGTGTGGCAGAGGAGATAAGAAGTTAGAAAAGATTTAGATGAAGTGAGAAAAGGGACAGATAAAGAGGTGTGTATGATTGGAAAGGGAGCAGGTTAGGATGGGGGAAGAAAGATGGAGGAAATGCTATGATATTGGAGAGCCAGCCTGGTGCTGAGTATGAACAGGATTTATTCAGATGTAGTTTGAGCAGGCTTTTAAACTGTGGTGGTTTGTCAACGAGATTGATATGTTTTGGGATGGTGTTCCATATTTTTGAGATGAAGCAGAAGCAAAATGAGTCTGTGACTGAGTTATTAGACTTTGTTACTTTTAATAAGAGCTTGTCTGCAGAGTAGAAGTTCCTCGAAGGGGATTAAGGCAGTAAGACATTTTTTAGTGTGTGGCATTTTTCTGGGTAGTAAGTAAGTTTATATGATGATACTGATTGTGAATGTTTTAAGACGCTGCTTAGTTCTAACTAGTTAAGTTGTCTCAAGGCTTGACAGTGGTGGGTTCTATGTGTCGTGCATACCTCTCAATCTTTAGTACAAGAAAGCTCTACAAAGTCTAAAACAAAGTGAAGGACAAAGGTCCAAAACTGGGACAGATTTTAAATATTGCACTTTTAAACTTAGAACAGTGCAAGAATAACAGGATTTGTGTTAGCATCCATTTTTCTGATGGATATGAAGTCTGACACTCAAATGTAGGTCATTATTTAGTGACTTCAATCCTCAGTGATTTGCCAGGAAAAAAAAAAAACATTTATGAGGAACTGAGCAAAAATATGAGGCAAAAATCTGGACATTCTTTGAACATTTGGAGAGTTGAAAAGAGTGGTGTTGAGTTAGTGGCAAATTTAGCAATTTAATAATAGCAAGAGGCTGGTTTGGATTCAAGAGTGGTAATTAGGTTTGTAAGGATAGGCGATGCATAAAGAAGGCCTTGGAGTAAGTAGACTGAAGCTAATATTTGTTGTACTGTGTCGGTAAGGCCTTGTTTGGCTCCATAGATGGAGCCCAGTGTATTGTCCTTTTTATGGTTTGTAGGCTATGGTAGTCAAATTTAAGATTTTTTCAATGACAACTCCTGTGAGTTTACTGTGTGTAATTATTAATATGCAAGCCTTGTTTGCTGATATAATTAGAAAATGTTGCTTTTGGTTGTTATATTATTTTGGGGTGAAGAGCATTAATTTTGTTTTGTTAAGATTAACAAGCAGGAATTAGTTTTTTAAGATGTGTTTCTATTGAGGTAAAAGTAGTTTGGGTAAATTCCTGGAGTTTGTAGAGAGGTGAGGCTTGCACATATTAATGCTGAGTCATCAGCGTGTTGGACAATCTTTGTATGCTGTGAGTCAATATGGAGTTTATTTAGAAAGATGTTAAAGAGAAGTGGTTAAAGGACTGGGTTTTGTGGAACTCCCATGGTAACAGGTTGAAATGGGTAGCAATCATGTCGCTATTTTTTTGTTTTATTTCAGAGAAATAGCTAAGGACCCCTGTAAAGGAGTACTGAGAAAGTCTGATGGAAAGAAGTTCAGGGAATAAATGATGTGATACTCTACTGAATTCTTTTGATAAGTTTAAAAACATTGTTCACACAAGTTTGCTATTATTTCTAATTTGATTTATAGTGTTAGTAAAATGCAGTTGGGCAGTGGTTGTACTGTGATGGCGTCTGAAATTATGCTGTGTTTTGGAAAGTAGGTTGTTGAAGATGAGATTGCATTACATTTCATCTAATTTATTTTTGTTTTGAATTTCTGCTTATTACCATCTGCAATGGCTTGTATGGGTTTATGGTAATAGAGAGTGACATGACATATTTAGTTATTTTTAAAATAGTTGGCATACTCTTGGGTGGATATGGCACTCAGTCATGAGTCCTGGAAAACAGTTCAAGCTGTATAAGTACATAGCCATTTATTATAAGAAGTCACTTTTAATTGTATTGTACTCTTGTAGATTATACCCAAAGATAGAACATCCAGTAGTCTGCTGTACGTGACAAGCTGCCTTTTATCTATAAAAAGTAATAAAAATTGTATAAGAATGCAGCTAAAAATAATTATTTCTTTGTACTACATCTGTTCTTTGCATTATTTAAATGTTCCTTCAACTGTTGTAAATATGATTATAAACAGTGCGCTGGATTTACTTAATATCTGCAAATTAATAAAGACAGATGCACAAGTGAAAATCTTAATGTCATAGTAAACTACCAAATTTCCCCAAAAATAAGATCGGGCCTTATACTTTTTCCCCTACCAAAATACCCATTAGAGCTTATTATCAGGGAATGCCGTATTTACCCCCCCGTACAAGAATCTACATTTATTCATTTATTCATGTACAAAAATCGACATTTATTCATGTACACAAATTGACATTTATTCATGTACACAAATCGACATTTATTCATGTACAAAAATCGACATTTATTCATGTACACAAATCAACATTTATTCATGTACACAAATTGACATTTATTTGGTACTTTTCTGTTACTGGGCAATAGTTCTAGGTAATGTGTTAACAATTGTATGAGAATTCTACATAAACAGTGCAGCAAACATTTCAACTTCAGAATATCTACACTTTGGCTTTCACAGTGCAATATTTCATGCATAACAGAAAGTGCAGAAAAATCTCAATACATGTGTATTGGAGGAGGGGAATAAAACAAGTGAATAACTGCCACTTTTTGAGTGGTGATGCGTTCTTTATTCCTTACCCAAACCATAAGAGAAGAATGATAGAAAGTCATAAAAATGAAGCCCAGGAACTAGTGGCCTTACTTTGTAATTACCCCTTGATAATGAAATGTTACCTTAATACAATAAAGTCAAAAAACTGACAAGAGCTTGCTGGCAGCTGAAAGCAGAAGCAATCCATTCTGTTGCCCCAGTAATGGTAAAGTTATTCAAATACAGTCATGTCATCTTTTCCTGGAACATTGTCATAAGTCTCCAACCCCCGAATTCTGGCCTGAATTTCTTGTGACTCCATTTCCTGTAGAACCATTGGCTACAATCTATCATGCCTAGCAATAGAGGTCTCCTTAAATGAGCATTGCTTGTCCATGTAGCTTGCTCGTAGTGCATTGGCAACACAGTTATCAATGATTTTATCCCATGAATTCTTCACCCAAGTCACAACCTCTTGCAGGCTAGGCTTCACAAAGTTTCCACGCTGATTTGTCTCCATTCTATTTTCAGTGTAGTCATTAAGATTCATGCCCAAATGGTCCTTGAATGGCTTGTTTATTGCAATATCAAGAGTCTGGAGATAGGTAGTCATTCCTGTGGGAATCATTATTTGATCTATTCTTCTCTGTGCAAGTTCTTCATGTCTGTAGCACGGTGAGTGCTGGCTGAATCCCAGACTAGCAGACCTCTTTCGCCACCTCGCAAAACAAGTGGTAGCATTACATCAACCCACTTCCTTATAACTGCTTGTGTGCACCAGGCTTTTTCAATTTCAAGAATGTAAATGCCTGAAACATGTTCAGTCTTATCTTTCTTGCCTTACTAATGATTAGAGGTGGGGTTTTCTTTCCATCTAGATGAATTGCAAAAATACAGGTAACACGTGCACTTTCGTAATCAGTGGAGGGGAATGTAGATTGACAAGGCACCCCTCTGATCAATTGTAGTTTGAGATCCTTGGCCCATAAACACTGCAGTTTCATCCATAGCAATCATGTTAGAGAGTTGGTATTTAGAAAAGTCAATGCCATCAACAAAGGACTTGAACGCAAGTGCATGTTTAATAACTTCAGTATCTTCCAGCTTGAACAGTGTTGTTGATCTTCTTAGAGACAGTTCATATCGCTGAAGGAAGCCATCCAGCCAAGGTTGTGATGCTTTGAATTCTTCTGGGGATATTTCTAACTATGTTGCCATTGCAAAGGCAAATGCTTGAATATCAGCACTGTGCACAACCAAAGCCTTTGCTCTCCTGTTAACAATCCATTCACAGATGGTGTCTTCCAGCTCAGGAAATAATGGCTGCCCACCTGATCCACACTTGCACTTTTTAGCATTTCCCTCATCCGCCTGTTGACTGAGGTAATCGTATTCTGCTTCCCATTTTCGGACCATTCGGAGATCCAACTTCTTCTCTTTGCAGAAAGCCATCAGATTCTTTCTCCGGGAGTCCTCCATGATTCCTTTATTGTACTCGACAGAATAGCTCTTTCTTTTTGCACTCATCTTGTCTGAGGGGGTTAATTGAAGACTTACGAGACAGGAGTGGCAACAAAAAATGGCAACAGTTAAGAAGACACAACCACACCCATTCGTTATCAAGTGCGCACATTTTACATGCGTTGTCTGTACTGTGACCAATCAAAGTACACTTGCCAGTGTTTATGGGACAAGGATCTCAACCGTCAAGTGTGAGTGAAGATTAGGGTTACAGTAAGAATTGTGGAGGACTCCCAGGGAAAGAATCATATGACTTTCTGTAAAGAGAAGAAGTTGGGTGTCCGAATGGTCCGAAAATAGTGAGCAGAGTATGATAACCTCAGTCAACAGGTGTCAATAATATTATTATTTTATAATTCAACACGTCCATCATGTGTTGTTGACAATCGTAACTGGGGCTTATTTCTGGGGTAGCGCTTATATCATGACCACCCTGGAAAACCATGCTAGGCCTTATTCTCTGGTTAGGTCTTATTTACAGAGAAATACGGTATATAGATTAGGTGTTTCAGTTGTCAAGGATAGCCTCTGCTCCTGCAATGAAGGGTTATATCATATGCATGGACACAGCACACGTTAATAAGATATCATAGTACTGACAAGACTGCTGACATATATCAAAGCTAATATACTTGCTAGGACAGATATTTGCATCTCTTCTTCTACATGTAGGTTCAAGTTCAATTAAAAATGAATTTAAGTGACTATATTTAAGCAGTATTACAAAGAATGAAACATTAAAGAAGTAAATACAATAAAGATTGGGCTAAGCCTTGCATAGAAAGTCAGAAAGGTACATTGTGGGTGAACACTTAAAATCATCACCAGTGTGGGGATCATCCTAAGCCACTCCAAAGACAAGGCCACTGCTGTACAAACAAACTATCTAGCCAAACCTTGAGAAGTTCATGTAAGTCTGGAAGAAGAAAGAACGTGAGCAGCTCAGTACCAGTTAACAATTTCCCTAGGGCAAGGGGGCCCAAGCTGTGAAGACTTAAATAAACTAGGATGAGAATTTTATGGACAGTGAGATCAAAGAGGTAACCAGTACAGTCTCTGCAGTACTGTTGTAATACATAATACAGTTCTGCACCAGTTTTAGTTGGCCAAGCTCTGTATCCAGTAGCCCTATATATATAGGCCGAACTTGCAGGTGTCACAAGGACTGAAGTATCCTCATGAGTATAGTACCCCGATCAGTATTCATTCTAATTGACTTAAATAACTAATCCCTAAGAGTTAGCTGATATGTACCCCACCTTATTCCATACAGACCCGTCATAACTATCTCTTCTCAAACCAACCCAGAGGAAGACAAATTATAGGACATAAAACACACACACACACACACACACACACACACACACACACACACACACACACACACACACACAATGGTTTTATAAAAACACAAACATTAGTGGTTCCACATCATAGTTTACTGTTTATTTCACTAGTTTATTTTTAACAACTTTTAACCATATATGCACATTTCAGACTAAACTTTGTTATTAAGGCAGTGTACTGTTTACCATAATTGTGTGTTTTATGGACTTCCCCAGATTAAACTGAAATAATTATATTTTGTT